>NW_009196522.1:0-4742 GCF_000690835.1 Fulmarus glacialis | reverse complement strand
TCTATGATTCTATGATTCTATGAAGTGGTTGGCATTAATGATTTAGCTGGTGCCCACCCCTGCCTTCGCTCTGCCCTCACCCCTGCTCCCCTCCTGGTGTGCGCGGGGCCGGGGCAGCTGCTGGCTCTGGCTGGAAGGCTCAATTTGCTTTCACCGTCAGGGCAAGGAGCTCAAAGCAGCTCTGACAAGGTATCTCGCACCTCTTCCAGGTTAGGATTTCAGGCACGTTCCTGCAAGTTTTCTGTCCCTCTGTCCCAGCCGTATTTTGGTGTTTGATCCAAAACACCACGTGTTTGATGTCCACGTACTGGTGCAAAAGCACCCCTGCTCCCACACTCTCCCCGCACCCCCACCCAGGGCTGCCTCACCTTCATCAGGTCACGGTGGTGCTCCAGCACGCTGCAGGTGGTCTGCCAGGTGTCCTGGTAGCACTCCCAGGGGTCCACCCTGCGGGGAGCACAGCAAGGCAACAGCGTTGGCCGATGGCCACTGCCTGGACCTCCTGGCTATGCTACCTCCTCCCCACCGGGCTGGCCAGCAGCTCTGGGAGCAGCCACCATCACTGCCCCAGCTCTGCTGTGGACCGTGTCCTTCCTCCAGCCCTTCCACCCAGCTCTCCCCAATAGCTTTGGGGACCTGAACGTGTGCCCAGACAACTTGCCGCTCTTGGTACCCAACTAACCAGCTTTTATTTGGCTTGGATGTAACTACCCGTGTTACACCCTGCTTCCTGAGGGCAGCCCAGAAATGTTTCTGGTCCCACCTCAGCTGCCAGACGCCATGTGGCAGTGCTGGGAAGGGGAGAGTCCGTGGGCTGGAGCTGCAGGTGTAGAAAGGGAAGCTGCCACAGCACAAGGCTGGAGTGGACTGGGTGACTTTGGGCCTCACCCAAACACCACAGACTCAGCGGGGGGCTTGCGAGACCCCCTGAAGCCAAAGGACCCCTCAAAGGACAGCGTAGCACTCCTCATCAGTTCTCTGCTGGACTAGGAGAGGAAGGCCTCTGGTTTTTAATCAAGCTTTGGCTGGGAGAGGAGGAAGTCCATCCTGGAGCTCCAGTAGCTGGTGGCATCTCCACTTTTCATGTGGGACTTTGCCACCACGGTGCCGGGGAAGGGGCAGGGGCTGCCGGGGGCTGGTGGGTGCGGGCTCTGCCACTCACCTGATCCAGTCGGAGGACTGGACGGCCAGTTGGCACATGGTCAGGCGGTGCCGGCTTGAGACGAGACCCTGCAAGAGAGGGTGACAGAGGAACGGTTACGGGAGGCAAGCATCGTGTCCTGGCCAGCCTGGGCTTGCAAACCTCCCCGGGGCAGAGCATTGGGCTCGCTCAGATGAGACAAGCCAGAAGGACTCAAAAATTTATTTATATTGAGACTGCCCACAGAAAATTTATTGAAGCTCCTGTTTGCTGGAGGGGAGGAGTCCCTGCCTTGCTTCAGCCCCAGTTGTGCAGCCGTCAGTGAGATTTGCTCGGCACCACCGCTCTCAGCCCTGCGCTGCAGTGGGGGCAGACACGGGGATGGTGGTTCCTTGATGAGATTTCTCCAGCTTTCAGGAGAGGAGGAAACTCTCTCCTCTCCCAATTTGGATTTCCCCCTGCCCCAGAAAGTGCTTTTAAAGATCTCTGTTTGCATCATCACCATCCCCACAACAAAATTGACTTTGAAGTCATTCAAACAAAAATAAAACCCCAGCCAACCCAATGACCACCACCATTTTGGGTGAGAACGTTTCTCTTTGCTGTCTAGTACTTTGGCTGGCTGTAGGGTCTCGCTGCAGTTTTATCTAAAGAGTGAGTGGTTTCATCCTCTCCCTCCTCTCGGAGACTTTCCCATAGTCAGGAGCTGCCCTGGGCAGAGGAGGTCCGTGAAAGGACCACGGGTGCAGGCAGCGCTACCCAGTGCTCGCCCCTGGCTTCAGAGATACCATCGCACGTAGGAGACAGAAAGGGAAAATGGGGACCACCCACCGTCTTTCCATAGGAGTCGTGCACGGGCGAGACAATGCCACCGATGACGATGAAGCGTCCGGTCTTGTGCAGGTAATCCCGGGCTCGCTCTGGAGGAGGAGGACAAGGAAAAGGGTGCAGGGGGATGCAGTGGGACCCACCGACTCCGCAACGTCCCGCTGCCGCCCACCAGCTTTGCCCAACACCCGTGGAGCGGCTCATCCCGGCTCGGGCAGTGCTGGGTTGGGTAGGCGACCAAGGGAAGGGCTGGCTTCGTCTTCGCTGCCCGTCTCATTTGGTGCCATCTCGGTGATGCTGAGCATGGACCTTCCCGGGGACCCCCAAACCTTGCGGGAAGGAGGATTTGGTGGAAGAAGGCAGGTCTTTAGCAAAAGCTAAATCACCTTCAGGCTCCAAATCACCTTCAACCACCTCACCAGGGCACCAGAGGGACAGCCGAGAGCCTGCACCATCGAGAGCTGCTCAGCGGCGCCAGGCTTTTTCGGCAGCACTGGAGGAGCCAGACCGAGCTCACGAGGTGATGCATGAAGCTGGTTCATTCACCGCCTGCAGACAAATCCTTTTCTTCCTATTTTTCTCTGCCCATAAACTGCATCTACCCTTCCTCTGCCCATGAGGGCATCTACCCTTCCTCTGCCCATTTTTCTATATCCCTGGAAGTATTTAAAAGGCATGTAGATGAGGCGCTTAGGGACATGGTTTAGTGGGCATGGTGGTGTTGGGTTAACGGTTGGACTTGATGATCTTAGAGGTCTTTTCCAACCTTAATGATTCTATGATTCTACGATTCTATGACTTCTCCCTTCCTCGCCTGCTACAGTTTGCTGCTGACTACCAGCCAAAAGCTTTCTTAGCAGCTGGAAGGCGACCGACGACTCTCCTAACCTCGAGCATCACTTCTGACAAGGATCCCTTAGATGTGGGCAAGATTAAAAAAACCCAGGATAATAACAAAACCCGCTGCCTCCACCACCGCCAGGCTGCAGGGACAACCCCGTGGTTTAATCAGCAGAAAACTTTTTGCCAGCTCATGCGTCGGCGGCTGGCCGTAACTCCCTGCAGGAGGATATCAATACAGACTGGGGGATGGATGGATGGATTGAGAGCAGCCCTGCAGAGAAAGGGATACCGGTGGGTGACAAATTGGACATGAGCCGGCAACGTGCGCTTGCAGCCCAGAAAGGCAATCGTGTCCTCGGTGCATCACCAGCAGCGTGGCCAGTAGGTCCAGGGAGGGGACGCTCTCATGAGACCCCACCTGGAGTACTGCGTCCAGCTCTGGGGTCCCCAGTATGAGACAGACGTGGACCACCGGGTCCAGAGGAGGCCAAGGAAATGGTCAGAGGGCTGGAACACCTCTGCTATGGAGAAAAGTTGAGAGAGTTGGGGTTGTTCAGCCTGGAGGAAAGGAAGCTCTGGGAGACCTTATTTTGGCTTTTCAATATATAAAGTTGGCTTATAAGAAAAATGAAGACTTTTTACCAGGGCCTGTAGTGACAGGACAAAGAGCAGTGGTTTTAAACTGAAAGGGGGTAGGTTTAGATTGGACATAAGGAAGAACTTTTTTATGATTAGCATGGTGAGACATTATAAAGACGACATTTTTTTACAATGAGGGTGGTGGGACACCGAAACAGGTGACCCAGAGAAGTTGTGGATGCCCCAGCCCTGGAAGTGTTGAAAGTCAGGTTGGACGGGCCTTTGAGCAACCTGATGAACGACGTCCCTGGCCATGGCAGGCAGGGTTGGACTAGATGATCTTTAAAGATCCCTCCCAACCCAAACCATTCTAAGACGTGCTTTTGGTTGACAGCCTAAATAAGAACTGCCATCATGCATGGGGCTGCATGCACGGGTGCTTAGCACGGATGGATCCCTGCCACCCCCACCGCAAGACCCACACCTCACACGCTGCTGTTTTGGAAACGCTGAAGTGTTCACCAGGAGGAGCACCGCACCAGGACTGAGACACTCGTCCCCATCTGCTCCTCTCTGCTGGAAAGCACTGGGATGCTGCTGGTGAGCTCACCACCTCTAGCTCGAACCCTGCTTTCTCCCTGCTTGCTCCAACCTTGCTTGTATCCTGCTTGCTCAAGCCCTGCTCCCTCCCTGTTTGATCCAACTCACAGACAAGGGATGAAGCCTTGGCAGAGGAGAGGAAACATCGGTCTGAGAGCACATCGTCGCAGCAGGACCAGGGAGAGCCCTTCCTGCACGCGCTGGGGAGAGCGGGGGGCTCAAACGCCCTGCGTATGGGCTCCTGGGGTCTACCCCCTGTGGTCTCGGACAGACCGATGTAGCCGTCCTGTTGGGGAACGGCAGCTCCACTGCAAGAGCAATGGCAGGGTTGGTCACGACACGGTCCCTGCCACGGCTGCTGGCCGACCCCCAAGGTCTCACTTGCTTTTGGGCACTTCTCCCCCTGTCATTTTTCCTTTCTTTCCTTGGGCTGGTCCTGATGCAGCCGCCCATCCTGCTGCCCTCCCCGCCTGCAGGCAGGGCTGCCCGGGGCTTTGGGCAATGGCGATTATGTCCCCCCCCGCTTCTAGAAACCTCTTTGCCGACGCCGGTTGCACCCATCTTCCCCACGGCTCTGCCGCAGCGATGCTGTTACCCGCTGGCACACCTGGCTCCCTCGCCTCCAGCCCTTTCTCCCTCAAATTCTCGCTGCTCCCCCCGACACGCGCTATTAAACGTCAGCCGCGTCGTCCCCAGGGACTTTCCTCGGGTCTCCCTCCCCTGGCACCCGCCACCCACACCCCAGCCGCTC
>NW_009196521.1:490-4572 GCF_000690835.1 Fulmarus glacialis | reverse complement strand
GTGAATGCTTGCTCCCTCCCGTAGCATTTCTCTTCCCTGGTTTCGTTTAAAGAAACGGGTCTGTTTGCCTTAAGGAGCAGCTTGAGGCTGGGGGCTTGGAGTCAATATGGGGAGTCTGGGAGAGGGTGAGAGAAGCTGAGGCTGCAGCCATCTCGGGGTGAAATATATCCCCTGGGCTGGTCTCTAAACTCTCAGACACAGAGCTGAGGGTAACCAGCTCAGAGTGCCCCTGTAGTTTGGTAGAGCTGTGCTGGGTGGCTGGAGGGTGTTAGGTGTCTGCAGGGTCAAATTGCCCTCTTTTTGTTGGACCTTACTAAGCCCCTTGTGTTTTTCTGTAATGCGTGCAGACACGGGTGTGCTGCAACCTCCTGCCTGGGGAGAGATGGTTTTTGCTCTTGCCACTCTCTTTCCTTTCAGTTGAGTGTAGAAGTCACTCAAGCTGGGGGGAGAAGAGGATCCAGGACCATAGAAGAATCCCTGTCCTGGGTTGTGGGTCTCTGGCAGGGCATAGCACAGGATCCTCTGAGGGGGAAGGGACATTCAGGAATTTGAATGAAAAGGATGTCAGTGGGCACTGGTTTAGGAATTCCACTTTGAATGCTGAGTTACTCTCATAAAACAATACATTCAAGGGTCAGTGACAGCTCACTGCAGGGTGACACTGATGGCTGATCTGTGTTTTTCTTGTAACCTCTAGCCATGGGACCCCTTTGCATAATTTTTATCAATGATGAGTGTCACTTCCCAGTCGGACGTTGCATAATGCCGTGTGGTTTTCTCTACACTTGCACGGGATTCTGGTGTTGGCAGTTTCTTTCATTTCTTTCTGCCTGTGGTTTCCTTCCGTCTTGTGCTGGTGCAGGGTGAAGGCAGAAGGGCTGCCGTGATCCCTTTAGTGCTGCGAAGCGCAGGCGTGTCTGGCAGCCTCTGCTGAAGGAGGTGCCGAGAGCATCCCTCTGCCCTGACTCAGGGTCAGAAGTACAGCCCGCTTCTGCCAGCTAGCAGGGATTTGTCCTCAGGGTAAACTCCCTGCAGAGCTGGGGAGGCTTTCCTAAAGTCGGCTGTGGACAGAGGCAGTCGTGTCTCAGCTTTCCTTAGCAGGCTTGGGGACCAGAAGCGATGCTGTCCTCTTACAGTGACCGATGTCATCCCTCATCCGCTCTTCTAGTCTAAATGGGTCCCATGACACTGTCCGGCTGCCCTGTCTGGACACAGGACTTTCTTGCTGCTCTTGCCTTGCTCTTCTCCTATCACTTACTTCTTGAAATGCAAGGCCCTAAGGGGCCAGTTCCTCCCCAGCAGCATCACCCCCGTACTGAGCGCATCGGGGGGTCTGCTCTGACCGCGCGCTGTCCCCGCTCTTTCTGGCTGCTCTCTCAGTGCAGCTCTTCACAGTGTTGCCATGCCTCGGCTTGTCCCCCTCTGCCTTGCCACTGCCATCAGGTCAGTGATGATGGTCCCTCTGATCTTTTAACTGTGCTCACAGCCCCTGGGGGTAATGTGCTTTTTAGACTTTAATTCCCTCGTTTTCTTAAGGAGATGCATGGAGATGCATGCAAGGCAGTGCCAAAAGCATCTGATAATGCAAGACTAGTGTCACGTTTGCTCATCACTGGCTTTCTGGTACCTCTCCCACTCCATGTGAGTTTGTCCTGCTAATCAGCAGCGCTTCAGAGCTGGCCACAGCCTGGCTCGGGAGGGAGTTAGGGGAATCTTTGGGGCCTTTTTGTTTGACTACACCTGCCTTATCTACCTCTTCCTTACTTATTTGTTCTCTTTTCCCTTTTCTCACCTGTGTGCACTAAATTTTGATTGTGTTGAGTACTTGATCATAACCTCCTGTTTTGTGTATGCAAAGAGAAGCCAAAAAGAGGTGGCATCTTTGGCTACTTGCTCCCCTTCCTAACTAATGGGCTTTTACTTTCTTTTGGTTTTCAAATTTGTGTTTGTAAAGCTGGGTTTTCTGGTCTCCTGTATTTCCTCCTCTCCCCGCTCCTGCGCTTGAATTTCTCTTGTGTTTCTCTGCTGGATTAGAAAGTCATCTGCTTACAGAGGTCTTCCATGGCAGGAGAAATAAAACCGTAAGTCATTTCTTCACTCTCCCTTTACATCAGTTCCTTATATTTAATTCCTTAAACACACTTAAACACAAACTGCTTTGTTTGTCAGCATCTGCTTTGGCTGAGCTGCAATTTTGTGCAATTCGTTGAAATATCCTCGATTCCAGTTAGAATGGAAAGTATTTCATCAGCATCCAGTAGGCTGGATGCCATCTAAATGGAGAACTGAAAGCTTGGCCAACCACTTCTGCAGCAAAGAGGAAATATTTTCGCCATTTCCATCAGAAATAATCTTTGCAATTGTGAGATTTTCTGTAGTTCCTACCGGATGACAAGCTTTCCTCTGGTGACTGCTAAAGCCGGTGCCCACAGATCATCACGCTTCTACTTGTCATTGCGATGATCTCAGTTTCTAAGCTGGGGGTGGGATATTCCTTACCACCATCCTGGCACCAGTCCTCTGAGGAATTGAGCCTTTTCCTTCTGCTTTTGTGTATCCAGTTACTACTACTTCCTCCAAGCCCTCCTCAAATGCCCCGGATGAAGACCCTGGTCACCATTAATGACAAAGGATTTATTCATTCGTAGCCCCAGGCACAGAGCGGCTTAAACAGAAATAGCTGAAACATAGGCAGTTGGAGAAGGAAGCTGGAGAGGTTGTTTCTGCTCATACCACCGGCCTGAGGCCAGATCAGCGCTGCCAGCTCCTCCTGAAGGTCTCCAGTGAGGTGATTTACACCCGTTCTCACCTCTGTCCTATCTTTTCTAAAAGGAACAATCACGACCTTTTCTCCTAATCCTACACCTCCTCCCAAACAAGCGCTAGCTTGGAGGGATGCATCCATCAGACTGGGACCTCTTGGCAGGGGAAGGTTTTCAGGGCAAAAGGCCATTGCAGCCACCGTGAGGTTTATCCCTGCCACACGGTGGGGATGGGAGGACGGGCACAGCCATTGCTCAGCATCTCGGCGAGTTAGACTTTTCCCTTGAATCAGAGCGGCAGGAATTAGTCATGCCCAAGCAAGGGTCAGGAGGCAGGCGGTGGGAGGCCGGGGGTTTGCGTGGCAGCTGGGAGCCGGGCAGCAAACCTCTTGTGGTACCACAGGACAGCATCAGGGCAAGGCTGGAAAAAGGAAAAAAAGGAGGAAGTAGCAAGTTTGGCAGCTCTTTCCTTCTGGGTGTGTGCTGGCGGGGGCGTTTGGGAATTACCCTTTGGGATTGCAAATGCTGCCCCTTTTCAGTCATGCTACGATCTCCTCGAGGTTTCATCTGCAAGGCTGCAATGAGCTGATCTCGGTGGGCACCAGCAGAATCCTCTCCTCCCTCCAGCTCCTACTCTTAATGCCCTATCTCCTGACATGGATGTATTTGCTTTTTTGGGGCTAAGCCAGTAGAGAGAGCTTAAATTGGATGAAATGATCCTGCTTGAGACGAAGCGGGCAAGCAGTAATTGTGACAACTTGACTGTTAAGAGGCTGCAGACTGCAGCCAAAACTAAAAACCTTAGAGAGGTGTAAATCCTCTGTTTACCCTGGGGACAGGGAGGGTGGCAGGCTGGGCTGCAGCCTGAGCCCACTGCTCCAGCCCTGGAGCAGGGCAACAGAGTCCAGTCCCTCCAGGCCATACAGTTCTCCATGTCTCTGCAACCTTTCCAGCATGAGAATACTGCTTTCGGCCATATTATCAGCAAAAAGGGACAAATGTGAGACCCCCAGTGACTTCTAGCTCAACACAATCTTGTTCCTACGTGATCTTTCCTTTCCTAGGTGTCCACCAAGAGTCAGTGCTATCAGTGGAGATGAATGTACGTGCAATGCATTGTTACGGAGCTGGCTCTGCATCCCTGCTGTGAGCGGTGGAGCAGGGTGAGAAGTGGTATTTGTGGCAAAACTGGAGATAAGTTAGGATTTGACGCCTGGCAGTGGTTTTCTGCCAGCAGTACGGCAGTGGCTGGGGGTGTCCATGCCATGGTGCCCGAGCTGGGCTGGCCCGTCCGTCCGCAGAGCAGCTCCGCAGCCCCCG
>NW_009196521.1:0-201 GCF_000690835.1 Fulmarus glacialis | reverse complement strand
TCTGACATAATGCCCCGGTAGGATGCACTCATTTTCTTTCCCTGAAACCCTGCGCCCGCCCAGCGGCCGGGGATAAAAGGAGGGTATCGCCACAGAGACTGAGCATCGTGCAGAGGAGAGCCCTGCAGGCCCCCCCAGCTCCAGCCCCGCTCGTGGATCCCTCGGCCCCCGCAGCACCATGAAGGTCTCCGCAGCTGCCCT
>NW_009196520.1:393-1338 GCF_000690835.1 Fulmarus glacialis | reverse complement strand
CCGTGGGCCACTCGCTGCCGCCCAGCGCCGTGACGGAGATCAAGCTCCACAGCAATATGTTCATGTTTCGGGCCAGCCTAGACATGAAGCTCATATTCTTAGATTCCAGGTAGAGCCGGGGTTATTTCCAAATCTATCTCCCTAGCCCCTCCCTTTTCTCCCCCGGGCCTCCTCTCCTGTCCTTACCCACTGATATTTGCTGCTTGTCTCTCTTGCAGGGTAGCTGAGCTAACAGGTTACGAGCCCCAGGACTTGATAGAGAAGACCCTTTACCACCACGTCCACGGCTGTGACACCTTCCACCTGCGATGCGCGCATCACTTGTGTAAGGAGATGATGTTTTGTAGAGACCCTGCCCCTCGCCCCCCGCCTTCTCCCTCTGCCAAACCTCTTGGGTTTGTTAGGATTTACCTCTAGGTCGGAACGGGAAAAGCCAGCTCACTGAAGGGGAGAATAAGCAAAACGTGCAGCAGCTTTTAATCAAACGAGTCCTTAGAGACTGAACTCCGAGCTGGAGGCAGGAGGGAAATGGAGGGGATTGGCAATGAAAGGCTATTTTTCCCTCCTCAGCTCCCGGTTGTAGGACAAGAACTCCCCTGCACAAACCTCAGGCGCTCAGCTCACTTCAAATTCCGGTTAGGAAAACCCTTTTTTCTTGCTCCAAAAAGCCATGCCAGTGAAATCCAAATACTTTTGTTCTACTTCCACCAAGTCTCACAAATCTTATCTGTGTATCTAATTTTGACTGCAGTAGTGAGCCCGATTCGGAGAGCTGTTCTTTATTCTATTTTGATATCATGATGACATTAATACATGGATAGATGAATAAAAAGGATATTAATTTCCGGTAAGTTTCCTTACAGAGAATGTAACAAGAAGAGATAAAACCCAAAGCCAGATTTATAGAATTAAATCTCGATGACGATATGTCGGGGGGAGCGGGGG
>NW_009196520.1:0-366 GCF_000690835.1 Fulmarus glacialis | reverse complement strand
TTCCCCCCCCCGGGAGCCCCCCCCCCCCCCCGCCAATCTCCCCGGGCAGCCTTTGGTAACGAGTGGCCCGACTCTCAGGGACTGAGGTCAGCCCTGCCCGGGGGTCTCCACCACCCTTCCCCACGGGGGTTTCGGTCCACGCTGCTTCCCGATGTGATGCTAAGGGGTTCCCAGCCCCTCTCCTCGCCCACGGGGGCCTGGGGGGTGTGCGCCCCCTTCCCAGGGACGATCAAAAGGGAGGCGGGAGCCGCGCTGAGGCTCTCCCCGCTTTGTCCCCGCAGTGCTGGTGAAAGGACAAGTGACCACCAAGTACTACCGCTTCCTGGCCAAGCACGGCGGCTGGGTGTGGGTGCAGAGCTACGCCAC
>NW_009196519.1:0-24460 GCF_000690835.1 Fulmarus glacialis | reverse complement strand
AGCCTGTCGCGTTCGCTTATTTCCTACTCGTGAGCCTCCTGGCTGCTTTCGGGCCGGTCCCTTCCTGCTCACAGCATCACTTGCTGCCGGGGCAGGGTCCTGTCAGGCCGAGAGCTCCGTTCCTATGCTTTCTATGGATTTCTATTTTTATGGCGCTATTTTTAGCAAACAGGTCACTTTTTCCGTTGTTCGATGTGCTGGACCCTTTCTGTGCCATGAACATCACAATCTTAGAATCGGTGTTTTGTGGAATTTCAATTTAAAAATTGCCCTTATGGTAAATGCAGTCTGGCAAGCTGCGTAAGGGAGGTTTCTAAGTTTTCTGTCTGAAAACACTTTAGAATTGTTGACTACTAAAAGCTGTCTGATATAAGTATTTTGGTGATTCATGATATCAACACAAACATGGGAGGAATTACAAGCGGACTGTTGGTGGTGAGGTTTTGGTTTTGGTGGGTTTTTTGGTTGTGGGTCCCCCCCCTCCCCCCCCGGTTAAACCTGCTTTATAATTCTCTAAAATTATTGCTGAAGAATATTCTGTCTAGTAATGCTTCTTTTGCTTTTGTTCCCACAGCAGAAAGATGTCTTGAAGTGAAAAGTAAGTTAAAGTTTATTTTGTACTAAGGTGCACGAAGTTGTTAAGAAAGTTCCAGGCCTTTACTTGCATACAAATGATGTAAAGCAGTTAAATACAGGACCATGAGTCAAAAATAACCTATAACAATTACATCTTAAAGCAAGTTAAATAAAAACTAATTAAAACTAATTTTGCCTACCATTGAGTTAACAGAGCTAATGCCTTTTATAACAAAAGGGGAAAATGTACAACTATTGGGTCAAGATGAAACAATTACCATGTTTTAAGTAATCAAATACAAAAAGCTGTTGATGATGATAACCCTGAATAGGAAGTGCCGTCAGATGCGAGAACTGACGATAACCTTCTTATTTGTCTGAAATACAGCTACATGCATGCAGAGTTTGAGTTCTAGAAATTTGTCTTCTAGAACTAATCAGGCAACTGGTATTTATACTTGCTTTCTGTGAAAAGTGCTCTTGTAATATCTAACATAGCTTCACGTCCATCTGTTTCACTTTATCTGCAGAGCCTGGTCTTTCCAGATAAATGTGACACAATTAGGGCTGGGAGCTGGTCGCTCTTTGGAGATGGCCCTAATGTGAAGGTAAGTGATGAATTTCACTGGACCATGTAGAGCTTTATACCAGGTGGAATCTTAAGTTGAGAATGAATGAGGTTTATAGGCTGCCAGAAACTCGATAATACTTTGTCAGTTCATACTTCGTACCTTTAATCAATGTGCTTTCCCTCCTCTCTCCCTCAAAATTTAAAGCCTGGTATCTATATCTAGGTACAGCTTTCAGGTCTCTGCTGCCATGTACTAATTGTTACTAATGTCTACTAATTGATGTTACAGCTCTTCACAAGTCCTGTGGAAGGCAATGAAGCAGCAAGAGCAGCAGATTCTTCTGGGTGAGTTTAGTATTTGCTGTTAGTTCAACGTGATGTTTTTTGGCTACAGTCTCAGAAACATTACCTGGTTGAGAACATTCTCATTGGCTGTGTTTCTATTTCTGTATATTCGTAGCTCTAGAAGTATAATTAATGAAGTTCTACGCAAAAAAATACTTCATTAGACTAAAATACAGGTAGTAAATGTATAAGAGCAGCTGTCTTCTGCACTACAGTGTTGCTGACAGCACTGTAGAGCAAAGGGATAAAGGTCTTGCTTCTGCTAGAAATGTATTGATTTACTTAAAGATATCATATGATGAAACTAACCAAAAATTGCTGGAATTACCGGCAGATTGACTGGTGGTGAGCAAAGGTTTTTCTGATGATATCCCTTACATTAACAGATGGGTTAGTACCTAGTGTTGAATGGTTAACTTATCCATGCTGTTGTATTACAGGTATTTATGCTGAAAATGTCTGATGAAGAAGGAATCCAATAAAACATGTGCGTAACCTTGGGGACTGGTGTTTGTAAACGCTACGTATTTTTCTGCACTAAGATGTTAAGAAATGGTAACAGTTACAGCTTTGATTACACATACATTAAAATTTTCTCAAAAAAAACCAACTGGGTCTGTTTTTGTCACTTTACTGCCTTAAGGAATGATTTTCCATTACGCAATACATTTTTAATAAATATGCTGAGGACTCCTATAATTTGCTATAATATGATAAAGTAGATGTATACACACTGCAGTATAATTAGTGCAGATAATGCAAATGGGTTTTAGTTGTGTAAGCATTCTACCTGGTGTTTGGTAATTTACTTGCTTTAAACAGTTTAAACAAGTGATACTAATACTGCTGCTGTAATTACTGGAGGGATTAGGCCTTAAGTACCCCTAACAGCAAGAAGAGCCAACACAACTATTTCTGCAGCTTGTTCCAGGCTTGCTATTTCTTCATTATTTTGGCCTCAACCTTTCTTAAAGTCTGCTACAGAGGTAGCAGAATCTGTTGCTGCAGCAATAGTATTGTAGCCAATGTTCTGCATCTCTTCTAAATAATGGTCCAAATGTGCAAATCTAAAATTAACTGCCAGATGTGGAAAAAGGAAAGAGAGATTCATACTCGGCAACTTGTCAGCATTCTTCAGTGTCGCTAGTAAGAGTAAAAAAGGCTGCTTTTGTGATAGTTACTCATTCTAAGGTTGATCTACAATGGAGGTTGGTAAATGGAAGGTAACAAATTTTGGGAGAATCTTGGGGACTTAAAGTAGAGATGCTTGAATGAGAAAAACAGCCTCTGAGGCCGAAACTTTCCAATTAGATTCATTATGTGAGTATAACTGGCAGGCTATAATGCTTCAATGGTCTTTTTATATTTACAGGAGGTGTGGAATGTGAGAGTCTCGTCAAACCTAGAGCAATTGAGCATGTCCACTGAGACAGATCGAATGCAGATGTTGGTGGTCATTTTGCCCACTTGGTGTCACCAAGTGACAGATTTTAGTACAGTCTTTAGTGTGTGCTTTTTGAAAATGGTAAACATCATTAATAAACTAATTCCTTATGAGCGTACGCTCAGTCTGTGCCAACAAGGATCAAGTAATGTTAACTGTGCAGCCCAAGTAGAAGATACTTTGGTATTGCTTCTGAAAGTGATCAATCTTTCACCCAATTAGAAATTTTGTTGGAGGGGCTGTGGCTAGGAAAAAGCCATTCCGGACAGCCAACAGAACGGTCAAAATGGTAGTTTGTGATGAGTAATATTTTTATTGTAGTAATTTAAGTGAGCAGTTCTTGGTTGTCATAAAATAAAAAGCAGGGATACAGCTTTACCCAGGGGTTCGTAGTCCATAAAACCACTGTCACAGTGCAAGCTTGCTTATTTTCATGATGGTACAAGGGAAAAAGCAGTGGTGACAGTGGATCATAAATGTTATTCCAGTCCTGGGTCACATACAAGACTTCAGGGACTGCCCCAGCTGTGACTGCACTTCCCTGCATAGTTTAGGTAAGGACCTGAATCTGTTCTCTTGACTGCTTTACCTCCTGACTGATTACCTGAAAGAAAGAAGATGCTATGACTTCTTGTTTCCCGTCTGGCATCACAGGGCAGTGTCCCTGTCCCTCTAATAGCACTGGTGAGCCCTGGTGGCTGTAAAATGAGTGGAACTGGTACGTACGTCTCTTCTTGGGGCGTAAATTGTATGAAACGTGGGATTTCACACAGGTTTCTCTCATTGAAAAGTCAGAGTTACGTATTTTAGTTACGGAAGAACAGGTTTAATGTTTTTCAGAGAAATGTCAAAAAAGCAGTAAGAGTGCCTGATACTATAATGTGCAGGTAAATCAATCTGGATTTTTCCTAGGAACATCACTGTGATACCTGCGGGTTTTAATATAAACACTCAACCTGGGTAATGGAGTATGCAAAACTTCTTTGGAACTGATCTGTTTCTTTTTATCTGAATGTGTGTTTGAGCAGTGTGAAGAACAGGTTGCTGCAATGTTTATTTTAATTAAAATTTTAAAGTAGAGTTACATTCTGTTCCAAGTGTTTAATGAAGGAAAACTATTTTTGCGTGATTTTAAGAGCTTGTGTATTAGAACCTGTTGACAGAAGACATTTCTTAGCTGATATGATTTGCATTGGGAATAAAAATGGTTTTAAAGGTTTCAGAAAGAGCACAAGGAATCCGCCTTCTTTTTTTTAAATGAGATTCTGTACGCCATTAATGATAATAGAAGTAAGTGTAGCCACATGCCCACAGTAAACGGAAACAACTCAGCAAATTTTTGCTTGACTGCTTAACGTGCTGTTTAATTTGGTCAAGAAAGGTTTGCTGCAACTTGTTTTTGTAATTGTTCTTTCTAGTATGTATCAGAATTATTAAAATAGAGAAGAATTGATTTGGGAATGCTTATGTAAACAGGAAACAGTTTATCTGGGTGTATTGAAGTTACGAGTTGATGGTATCATAGTTAACTATTCATGAGTTTCATTTTAGTATTACTTGTCCATGGTTTTCATCAGAAACAAAGTTCCTCAGCAGGGATCCTCTAACAGGCTGGTTTTTGCTAAGATGAATGAATGTTATTCCTGTTAGAATATGGTGCCTCTTGAACAAAATAGGTGTCCTAAACATATTCCTCTGATCTTACGTGGCAGCATATATAATCTTAGTGTTTATCTTACAGTGCTTGGGGGGGAGGGGAAATCATTCTGGTTTGATTACATTTGGAGCACATCAACTTTACAGTGTTGGGGAATAAACAACAGAAAAAATCCTGATTTTAAAATACAATTATTTTGGATTTTCTAAAGGTTTAAGAGAACAGTTGGCAGGAGTCCCTGGCACTTAACAACCAACAACCACCGATAAATCTAAAATAGATGAAAGGATTAAAGCAGAAAGAAAAAAAATACCTTATGCAGTGAAGCTAAGAATGGCGGAGTGCCAGCTTTTAGCAATAAGAGAGATGGCAATGTCATGCAGTAATTCATTTGTGCGAGAAAACACAGTGATTACATATTGCCCACAAAATACGTGCTGTGACTGCTGACCTGATGGAGAGTGGCTGCTCTGGGTAATGGTCCTCCCGTTTGCGTCTTTCCTTCCGTACGGAGATGGTGTAGAGGATGCCAACTGCAAAAACCTCTTCTGTAATGTGAATATGCATTTAGTAGTAACTAGACTCAAATCCTCAGGCTCCTTTTTATATAGGGCACTATGCAAGATGGGATGGGACTGACCTGGAATCTCTGTTCAGGGAATTTGTTGTGTGGCCATGGTAAGGCACGAACTGCAGGCAGCTCATCGCACGTCACGTTTGAGGTAGAATGGATTGGAATGGATGTTGTGCAAATGGTTTCCTTGCATGTGCCAGGGAAGGTGCATTGGTTTCATCCCTTTCCAAATGTTGCATGAAAATGATGGAGGACAGGAAAGCAAGTGTGGTGTGGCTTGTGTCATCAGGGGGAGAGAATTAATATGGGGAAATGGCTGCCTTGGGAGTACTCCGTTTCCTTTTTGTAAATCACAAGCTTCACGTTTCATATAAATGCTGGTTATCCTCGTTATTTCTTGATTAGTATTATAAAGCAATCATATCTACATCAGCATTAAAATAATCACTCATGCAAAACCCTAAATTACTATAATATATTCCAGCTATTAACTAAAATCTAAAGATGTGTTTGTTTTTGGTTGCTGCTGTTTCAGCGGAATGCTCTTTAGCTAGCTATATCCACTCAAGGAGAAGGGAGGAAGGGCTATACTGCATATTTTACCTTTGCAGAATGAAATAGGTCCTGAATTGTGAAGCTTCACTCCTTTTCTGTTGAAGGCAGATGAAGAGCAGTTAATTTTTCAACTCTTCTCTCCCTCATTTCAAATTAGTGAAAGAGAAGCAAGGTGCTGTCAAAGGAGTTGCTGTTTTCTAGCAAGGAACAACTAAGATGATATTAGTGTCGTGCAAGGAAAATTTATGGGTTTGTTTTCTTCCAACTGCCACATTAGCAAATGCTTTATCTGTTATAATTTCTGATGCTACAGGCAGCGACTGAGCAAAGAGTGAAGGCTCAGGATAGCCGGGGGGTGTTTGGCCTTTCTCACGCTCACCCAGGGCTCAGGCTCAGCAACGTTCATAGCATCTGATTGACTTTGTGCTGCCAAAGCTTTATCGCATTTCACATGTTCCTGTAAAGAAGAACAAGGTCGACACAGCATTTAGTGGTCTGGTAGGACAAGCGTGCACCTTATTTTGTTAGTTCGTGTAATTTAGTGTCTCAGTTTTATGCCTAAAATCAATTTTAGCCCAAATGTTATGCACTGATCCTAATACTGCTTAAAATTGGAAGAATTTAACAGGTGGAATTTGATTCAGAGCATGCAAGGAGGACATATTTAAAAACAGTAAGCATTTTGCACTCCTGTACTCTAATTCAGGAAGAGGGAGAATAACATTTGCCCTGTGTTACCTCCCGATGCTTGAGCCCATAAGATGATGCAGTGACCAAGTTCAGAGCATTTATTGTAGAGAGAGAGATTTTACAACCTTGGAAGATGCTTGTTTGGGGAAACATGGTCTTACTGCTGGTTCCTTCATGGTTGTCTAATAAGGTTTGCAACTTTCATTAACATGCAGACAATCCCCCGCATAGTAAAAACATCACTCCTTAATTGGCTGTTAATAATGTTTCTTAGCGTAGGACCGGCAAAGGCTGAGCTTCCATTTTCTTTGACACTATGCAAACCCGTTGCAGTAATGGTCCCAGCCCCAAAGCGTTTCTGGTCTGAGCAGACAGCAGTGACAGGAGTGCGTGAAGAAACAGTGTGATGAGGAGCCGAAGGAGTTAAAATTTAATTTTCTTTAGTAAAAATAAAAATACTACATGAAGAATTACTTGCCCTTCGTAACCTTTTGCTCAAACGCATGCAGCCTCAGGACTTGCAAGCCCAGCTGCTTGCTGGAGCCCGCGACCCACGCAGCAAAGCCCTGCTGGGTCTCCTTGGTGGTGGGTGTTGAGCTTCAGCTCAGCTGAAGTCAATAAACACCTCACAGCGCAGCACCTGTGTGTGGGACTGTAAAACCTGAACAAAATACAAATGAGAAAATCATTTATACGATGGAGACTGAATTTGGAAACCCTGCTGTTTTAATCAACTTGAAATGTTCGAAGTTTCATCTCCAATAATTAAGACCTTTCCTGTACGTGCTTTTTTCTTTGTTAGAGTCCTGTTAGTTTTTGCAAGTCAATACTTAGAGATTTTTTTTTTTTTATAACAGGGTTTTTATTTGTAATGGTTTGTGGTAGAATAATTGCATAGCACAGCTGCAACATGAACTTTCTAAACAAATGAAATAATGATCCATATTTCTAAAGCTGCCTATGGCTTTCTGGTGGGCTGTCCTTGTTTTTTTTTTAATAATTTATTTTCTAGATTTTTTTGGAATTACTTCCTTGCTTGTGCTTTTCCTGTAGGAGGATAGTTTCTTCAGGTTTAGTTGTCTTTGTTTTTCGTGTATTCTGTACACATGCTGACTGCATTTGATGATTTGTGTTGGCTCTGAGTTTGTATTGGGTGCTGTTATTAACTCAATGGTGGAATAGGTTTGATAGCACATTCAGACACAAACTTCCTAGCTAAGAGGCAAAGTCTAAGCTTATCACCCAGATAACAAATTTTCCTGAACAGCTTTATTTATTAATAAATACCTGGGTGAAGATACTAGTGGTATAGAATACTTCCTATAGTCATTCGGTTATCATGGCCCTAATCTGACAGCAAATACAATACTGGTGATCCATGAACATGTCCAGTTTAACACGGCCCACAACGACAGCAGATGTAATGCTTTACATCTCTTGTGCCTCCATCAGACAACCTTGAAATGGTCTGCCAGCGTTCCTGGGAAGCCATATTACCTCCTCATGAAGAAACTGGAGATCGGAGCCTCGCTGGGGTGAGTGAGTGAAGGGAAGGCCAATCTGGTCAGTTGTTGGATAAAGCAATTTTATTTAACTGTGTCAAATCAGATATTTATTACCTTCAACCGCAGCAGTAAATAACAAAATCGTTGTGCCGAGTGCTCCTCGGGATGTGAAATACATGGAATGCCTGCTGTGAAGATGAGAATTGTTTCAAAGCAAGGTGCGAACTGGGAGCTTTGAACTGCAGAGTGATTTCAGAAGGTAATTGGAAGAGGCTGTACCAAGGTACATGCACTTTGAGTTTGATTTAATGTGTATCCAGTCATCTCCCTAAACCAGCCCGTACGCTTCTGTACTGGAGGAGGAAGATGCTCTGTGTTTGCAGGAGGCAATATAAAGCTTTTGTGTCAGCGCCAGGCTGTTTGGTAGTCCAAAATGGGAGACCACATCAAGGAGAAAGTATTTCAAAGCTACTGCTTTTAAGCTTCAGAAAGGTTTTTGGAGATGACAGCAACACTGTGTCACTTGGCAGCGTATCAGCAGCTCGGAGGCTAAAGCTGAGGAAAAAGAAGGGTTTTGGGGGGGAGAACAGGACCGAGGTAACAGCAGTGACACCAAAATGGTTTGAAGAACTGATGTGATACCTGGAGCTGCTCACAGGGATGAAGGGACAGCTCTGGTCTGATGGCTGCCCCGGCTCTGGGTAAAGTTCAGCCCGTTTTTGGGGTCGGTTTCTCTAGTGGTTGTATGAAAGCTCATTAGCTTTGTGTCTTTGGAGAGAGTGTCTGGTACAGAGGAGGTGGAGAAGGCTGCTCTGCTTCCAGGGAAACTCCTCTCATCAAGGGAGCAGCAGGTTAAGGTCACTGCAGACGGGATGCTGCAAAAGATAATGTCGAGTACGTGGAGGAAATTGTAGAAGTTGGAGGAAACAGATAAAAAGAAAGTAGAAAGTGGCAGTAAAGTTACACTGTACTTGGGGAAACTTTTTCCCTCCTTAGCACCTCTGCAGAGCACGTTCAGGAGCCCAGTCACTGTGGGTGTGGATTTTTGGTCAGTTCAGAGAAGATTTTTGTGCAGAACTGTAAATACAAAGTAAGATTTACGCTGTCGGATGCAGCAGGGACTTTTTCATCAAAGCCCATAGGTTCATCCTTCACAGGCAGGTCTGATTCCTGATCTGAGGGATTAAAATTGCATCCAATCAGTCTGGCAATTTCCCTCATCCCCCCCTACAGCCCCTGATAATCTGATTACCTGTTAAAAAGCAAGGTCTGCAGGTCCAGAGTTGCAAGAAGGGGTGGCCCAACCTGTGTTGAACAATGTTAGAGCTTGAATAATCACATGAAGAGCCTCGAGGCTGCTCTCAGACTGATGCCAGGCTTGGCTCGAGGCCGGGACATTTGCTGACCCGTATTGATTAAACAGCTGGTGCTTGTTGGGGGCCCAGGTGAGGCTGTTTACCTCCATTTTGTTTTCAACATCCACCTCCCATTTAAAGCTCCCCCTGATAGTTCAGGTGCAGGGCAAGGATTTTGGGTTTTCTTCTACTTTCTTTCTGTCTCCCTTAGCAGAATCCAATACTTTATAAAAATAATACTACACTTACCTAATCTCTGCTGCTGCTCACAGGGTGGCAAGCTCTAAGGATGAAACAGCAAACTTCGGGGCAGTGCTGCGTGGTTTTGGAGGTAGTCAAGGAGGAAAAGCTGCATTTCTGATGGACGATTAAGCGAGAAGCCTTTGAAGTTGTAGACCAGGAGGCAGAAGGTCACACTTGCAAGAGGAAGAAGAGGTGGAACCTACATCCATTAGAAGAGAAGATTAAAGCAGGTAGGAAAAATTATGATTTCCCAGAGAATCTGGTGTCTAATCACACCCTTCAGATTTTCCTAGAAATTAAGGAGGAAGAAGGAAATAATTGGTGGTCATGGGCAAATACTGATCCTGGTGCACGGAGGGATTTTAAGAGGAGGCTGTTGGCATCTGTTACTTTGGAAGAAGTTTTGGTGGGCTAGGAGGGAAAGGGAAAAGAAACAGATGATTTGGAGGAACATACAGATTAAAATAAGGAACAAGAGACTTCTGGACACTTAAATATGTAAGAGTGATGTTTTGTGGTGAGTACGTGGCATTGCTTCAGAAATGCCCTGGTCTGGAGCTTATTTCCTATCAGGTATTACTGATTGCTTGGCTTGTGCTTGGCAGTTACTGTCAGAGAACGCTGGTCTAATCCCTTTCACGTGAGCTGTGCTCAATTTGTGTGACTTTTAAACGAGGCTTGCTTGGCACACGTGGAGTTGGAGCAGACTTTGCTCATCAGATAGGTAATTTTGCTGACGTGCAAACCTGAGCTGCTAAGATCAGTCTGCAGGATGTCGTTTCTATGAAAAGCTCCACCTAAATTAAAGCTGCAGTTCCATTGTGCGTGTGTTCTGCATGGTGCGTAGGTGTTGGGGGGAAGAGCTCTTGCCTTTTACCACTTCCTAATTAGTATTATTGCTTAAAGAAGCAATATTCACGCAGGTTAATGAGCTAGAACGAGGACGGTTTCAGCAGCGAGAGACATGCAGAAGACTGAGTTTAACTACCTCTGAGAGGGGAAGCAGGGTTTTCTCCCAGCGACGCTGGGGACTGGGTTCATTTAGCGCGTTGCAAGCACCTTCCCGTGCCGCCGATTTACCGACCAGGCCTAACACCGCTGGTGGGAGCTGAGGTTTGGTCCTACGCTCTAGAAATTAGTGAAATACGGCTCCTATCTCCTGAGTGTTGCAATGCTTTAAGCTGTTCTGCTGCTTTGCGGTTTTTTTCCTGGCTGAACAATGGAGTGATTTTTACAGTAACTTTTGCCAGTTGTTGGGAAAATGCGTATCACCCAGTTGGCTTTAAGCACGCTTGCAAAGCCTCTCTTCTTTAGCCGCTTGGAAGGGAGAAGTAGGTGCTTTGTTCTTTTGAAAATCTCCCCCTTATAATTTGCCTGATTATCTTTTTCTTTCCATCTCTTGCAAAGAGCCTGAACATTGTTGGCAGGTTTTCGTGGCAAAGGGAGGCACGCGAGGGGCGCAAGGAAAGGCGAAGTTTTGCATTTTAGCCTGCAGCTCTGCGCAAAGGTGTTTCCAGTGCACGTGGTGGAGGGGAGCTCTGAGCTTGCAAGAAAGCACAGCTTCCCCCAGCGTGGTTGGAAAAATACTTAGCCTTTAAATTCATAATTTAACAAGCAGGTGTGTACAGTGAAGGAGATAAAACAAAAAAGTAATGGTGATGTTCTCCTCCTGCTGGAAAGCGATGTGTGAAGGCACGCAGTCTGAAGCAGATGCCTTTTATTTTGTGTGTTTGAAAATCTGTCTACCTCTGAGATTTTCTGCCCGCATCTCTATGCGCAGGATTCAATAGGAGCTTGTTTGGTAACAGCCAGGGTAGTATGTACCCAGAGCATGATGCACATGGTGCTCAGAGATCAATTCCTTACTGCCACCTTATATAAATGAAATATAAGACAAACTGGAATTGCAGGTCTTACCTGGAGGTAGTAGCAAGACAAGAGGCAGCTGCAAAGGAGGAAAGGGGAGACTCATTCCCATGGTGATGTGTGATGTAGCTGGATTTTCCATATCTGTTATAGCCAATGTCCCTTTCTTTATCTTGTAGTTTTCCATATAAATTCTTGTCGTTTTCCATATATATCTGAGTCTCCATATCTATTCCAGGAGTTTACACCTGTAGGACAGGCATGCCTGTAAGAAGGTGCTTTGAGGTCTAATCACGTAGCTGTGATTTTCACGTTGTGTTTAGCATGTCTATCGCTATTGCTTGTGGTCCTGCTGCTGGCGGAGGCCTTCGGCTGCTGCTTGCGATGCAAAATCCTAATCACAGAGCACCTCCGCTAAGGCTTGCGCAAACCAAGGGGAGCTCTGGTTTCCCTTGGGGAAGGACACAACTGACAGGTAACAATGTCAGCCCTTGGGAGAGCTAGAAACAGCAGCCTCACCTAGAAAAAAACAGTGATAAATGCATGGGCCAAATCTTCAGTGAGTTATATATTGATTTTTCTCCTCTTCTTGGCACAGCACAAGGCAGTGGCCCTATGCTTCTCTTTTGTAAACCTCAAATGCTATTTCTGCTTCCGCTAAGAGCTCGCGGAGGGATGCAGCATGCAACAGGCTTATTGAAGAGCTGTGCTGGCAACTGATTGCTCAGCCAAACCTGCCAGATGCAGCTAGGCGAAGCCTTCTTGAAGGATGCTATACAGGCTCCACAGGTTTATTTTCTCCTCAGATTGAATTAATAAAATAGCAAAGAAGAATGAAAGATGGCACAGAAGTCACGGAATCAATAAGCTATTAGGGGGCAGAAAACCTGGGGAATGAATTTAGAAATCTGCACAAATAATTAAAGGTGGTGATGAGCAGATTGCATTTTTTCTGACTCTTATTAAATCAGGTCTTCAATTTTATGTAAAACCACAAACTAAGCCGAACAGCTGTCTCCTCTGCATGTTTACAGAAGAGAAGACAGAAAATGCAAGCCCAAAACTGCCAGAAGGGACTATAAACAAAGCATCTCCAATTCCCCGTTGATCGGGAGTAATTGAGCCATGGGCTTATGCAGTTTTCATGCAAAAAGTTGGCACTGTATTCCTAAATACCTGTCCTGTGGTGCCAGCTTGGGATCCAGGGTTCCTCCCGTCCTTTCCAGTTAGCAAAGCCCTTGCAGTTCGTCCTTGTGAACAAATTCTGTGCTAACATTTGTTAATGGTAATGCACAACCAAAGTAGATCGAATACTTTCTTTCCCTGCCAGCTTAGTGATTATGGCTGCTCAAAGAAATAAGCTAACATCCGCATTTTATATCCGACAAGCCTTCAGCTCAATATAAATCATGTATTTTGGATGTACAGCTTTTTTGCCATTCTTTTATGATGTTGCTTAGAGACATTGGTTATTGCAATGTCTGAAAAAGGGGGTCAGTAAGTTTGGTTATAAGCTCGACCATCTCACAAGGTAGCAGAAGAGCAGTCGCTGCTACCTCCTGACCAATTGCTACTGCCTTTCTCCATGACAAAGCTTCCTGTGCGTGATCTGTTCTAAATTAACTGGTCATCCATCATGCAGCAGCTTTCCGCTTGGCAGGCAATTAACGGCGCAATCAATGAAATCCACTCAATTTAGCTGTGACCTCTGAAGGCTGATCTGCCAACTTAATACTCGGAGGCTGAGAGCTGCTAACAAGCCTTGCAGGCTTTCCCTCGATGCTCTTACTAGTGCAGGGCACATGGATTGCATCGCAAAATCTGCCAGATGTTTCCAAAGCCAGTATGAATCCTGACAGTTTAGGAAAACTGGTCGTCAAATCCATCTTATTTAAAGAAGTAACTCGGGAGTCACTCTTGCTGGTTGTTAGCTTTAAGTGCGTGGTGGAAGGACGCTGCGCTGCCCGTGGTCAGGGATGTCGTGTTTGAACAGCATCTGCTACAAGAGAGCCCTGATCCTGGCCAAGACCTGGAGCATTGTCATGAGCATCAAAACAATAGGATACTTCCGATTTTCCCTTTTTTTTTTTTTTTTTGGATTGTGTTTGTAGTAGAAGGGAAATTTCACAGTTGAGTGGAGTATTTGCTCACTGAAATGTAGGAGATAATTGATGGGCTGGAAGGGGAGGGTGGCCTGATCCATCCATCCCTGCTCGCGGGAGGCTGGTCTTCCCCAGTGCTCAGTACTTGCCATCTGGCACCTTTTTCCTGGGCCCTGAAGTATTTTGGCATCGGCCTTATCACTCCACCAAGGAAAATGATCCCAACAAGAACTGCACACATCTGAACTGCAATGTAATTTTGGTTCAGAGCGCCTTGATCAGCCAGAGCTAAAGCCCCTCTGGTTTCTAACTGTGCTTGCTCAGTGTTTTGTATGTAAAACAGGTAGTCCTTGAGGGATAATACTTAGTTGCTTTTCCAGATGCTACTATATCCATTTTCCCTGTCAGCTGAACTGCAGCAGACTATTCGCTGTCTCCAGGACCAGCGTTAAACACACCAGCATGAGCTGCCAATAAATAATGCAGAAGATTCCCCTAGCCAGGACTTTTTCTTCTATTAGTAAGGGGAAAAAAAAAACTTTAAGGAACATTAGAAAATTTTTTTTTCATGTATATGACTTCATTGCAAGTCACACAATAGTCGTCTTTTTTTTTTTTTTTTTTTTAATCCCAGATATTGTGGGTGAGATTTGCCCAGGTCTCAACCTTCTCCCTTCTTGTGACCTTCATTGCAACCCCATCAGAGTCACCTTTCCCTGGGAAAACCACATCCTGCAAGCATCTTCCTTCACTCCTACTGGTTTCTTCTCTATTTAAGCAGCTGCAGCTGAAGCACTCTCACAAGAGTTTATTTTCCTCGCAATAACCAGGGTATTCACATAGGTTTTGTTATGGCCTGGCTCGCAGCCTTCAAAAGCACTCCCCAGCTGTTGAGTTATGTTTTAGGTGGAAAAAGCCTGATTTTGCGTGTGGCCTGACTCGGGATTTTGGAACGAGAGGCCCTGGGGCGTACGTAGGGCTGGTCGCTCTCCTCTGGACCTGCCTGTGAAGGCAAATGGCAGCCCAGCATTCCTAAATTTTGGATATTGGGATTTCCGTGGAGATTCCACTCTGGGCAGCTTGGCACACTCCTGCCTTCAAGGGTCCGGCTGCTGCCGCACCTGGGAACAGCAGTGTCTGCTCCGCAGGGCACTCACTAGACATCCCACGTGACAAATGTAGGAATCCTTCTCGGTTCCTGCGGGAGCACTCTTCCCACTCCCCAAGCACTGCATTTTCCAATAAGTATCTGTAACGATGGTAGAAGTCAGCCAACCTGCTGCTCTCTGGGTTTTCAACTAGGTCAGCTTTTTCTTGTTTGAAAGACACGTTTTTCACATTGGAAACCCACCTTCTTTTGCAGCGGTTGTGATTATTTTTCATTCACCCATTCCCCATAAACAGCCATTTCCTATCAACCTGCTTCTTTACAACCTAGAGGCTGCAAAATACAGATGTAAGAAAAAAACCAGCCTGTACCCACCACCTCCTCCAGTTTAATTACTATTCCAGTTCTCCCCTGCAGCGCTGTGCGTTCCCGGGGAGCGCACGGGAAATCCTCCATGCACCGCAGCCCTACAAATATATATTTCTTTCTTAAAGCTTGGAAGGGAATGAAAATAAATACAATTCGAGTTGGGTTTTGCTGAGGCAGAGAGGAGGCTGCATCAGGGAAAGCCCAGTCCTTCAGCAAGTGCAGACAAAAACATTTGCCTGCCCTGCCCAGGCACCCTCCTGTGTACCAGGCAAAAACGGTTTTTCCTCTAAATAAAGAATAAGGAAGATGAAGAAAAAAAAGATGATTTGTCCTGAAGGTGGGGATGATGGGTGTAAGTAAAATGGGTGAGAATGTGAGAACAAAGGATGCGTTGGGCTGTGTGCATCAGGGAGATCCCCCCCAGGGTTTGGTCCTGCTGGGGAAGGGATTGCACCTGCGTGGATTTGGAGGAGCTTTTCTGGTACAAGCAGAGCGTGAAATAAGTGGGCAGCCTCGCAGCCAGCCCTGCGCTAAAATTTCCCTTTGTCTTTTCTGCCCGTCGCCCAGCTGGGAACCTTCCTGCCCACAAGCAGTCACTGGCTGCAGATATTTGCATTTATGATAAAGTTTGTAGCTCAGCATGGCGTCGCCCAGGCTGAATCTCCAAAGCCCGGCAGGTTCTGGTATTGCAGGGTCGTCAGTCCTTTTGCTTACGGCTGTTGAGTGATTGAGAATATTTCTTGAAGACGGGGCCCGCTTGTATGAAGCGGTGAGACTCGCATTGCTGGAGGCTCTCGGAGGACTGTGAGTGACGGATCTGGTTTCCTGTTTGTACTTCAGAATTTAATGCTAAAGTTATTTAATAGAGCCAGAAAGATCATCTCCTTTTGCTGTGTATAATTTGCTGGTGGAATACGGCCCCCAGGCAGATAAAAACTCAACTGCCCCTGGAACGAAGGAAGAGCGCGATCACTGCGCGATGTTTCCAGGACGACATCTGCGTACCAAAGAGGTTGGGAAGAGATTAAATCTGTTGCTTACCTCGGCTCATTACACTGGAGAGGTTAGGTTAGTTGTTTTTTCCCTTCCTCATAAGCATTAATACATGAATGCTGCTAATAAGGTCAATCGGTTTCCTTGGCAATAGCAGCTACCAGCGATGCACTCCCAGTTAATGGAACATGGGAGCCTTTGCGTTTCCGAGGACACGAGTGGTCCCTGCACGAGCTCAGAGCCCCCTCCTCTCCCGCTGCTGAAACGAGGTGTGCTGAACCATAGGAAAGCGCTGAAACGTTCTTGCCGGAGTGCAAGGTCCGTGGCAGTGTGATAATCAGTGTGGTTCCATGGCCTGGGGCAGCCCCAGCCTCCCCGCTGTCCCCTTAGTCCCTTGGGTCAGTTTTTTGCCTCTCCTCCGCAGCAGCTTTGGGTAGGCGTTTGGGCAGCTTTGGGTAGGCTTTGGGTAGTCCTCTCCGAAGGACTGGTGAGCAGCAAGCAATGCTTTTGGCCACAGTGGTTTTGAGCTTCTTGATGTCCTCAACCGTGCTTTCTGTGGCTTTCTGGCTTTCCAGCACAGTCCCTGCTTGGGGGTGACCATCACCAGCCCTCTTGCCTGCTCCCAGTGCCCCCCAGGAACGTAACCCTCATTTTAAATGAATAATCACCTTCAAAAACCAAACGGGGCTTGTGCAAACTCTTCCGAGATAACCCAGCTGGAACGAGCCCTCCGGAGCACATGGCATCAGCCCTTTCAAGCCTCTGTCATTTCTCATCTGCTGTTTTGATTCCCCTCGGTGTGGGCTCTTCAATCTGTGCAGAATGATTTCCTATTACCTTTTTGTTGCTGAAGGCATAAATCTTCTCCCACAGACTAGTTTCTTTCATGCACAGGCAGAGCTGTGTGGTGCCGGTGGCGATAACTAACCAAACCGGGCTTGGATGTTTTATGGGCTTTTTTATTTTATAGTGGACATTTCCTCCTCCCTTTGACAACAAATGACCTCAATCAACTTTAATATTCCAACAGCAGTGATTTTCAATACTTGAATCCTTCTTCTAGGGCCATTTAAAGTTTCTGACCAGAACAAGTAGCCCAGTGTAGCATGGCAAACATTGATTATATATGGAGTGAGCTCCAAGCTTGTTTTGATGCTGATGGGCTGGGAAGGGAAGCAATCTCATGCTGCTTTCTTAAAAAAAAAAAACACTCTTTACTGAGCCCACAGGATCATCGTCATTCTGAAATGCAATAAATGGCTAATTGACCTAATCCACACTGTGAGGAAGAGAATGATTAGCTAAAGCCCTCTTGTTTTTATAACTGAGTAAAATAGAGCTGGGTGGGTTTTTTTTCCCTTTTCCTATGAAAGTCAGTAATTTGGTGCAAGCTTCAGCATGCACAAATATATCTATAAAAGGCCCTTTCTAGTTATCTCCCTTTCTCAGAAGGGCTAAATCCTCACTGGACACAGAGATACTGGCACAGCCCCCCTGTACCAGCGGAGCAGAGCTAGCTCAAGCGGTGCAACATCTGCACGGGGCAAAGGGCTGAGGGACGGGGGGTCTTTCTCCGGAGGCTCGTCCTTTGCAGCGCGGTCCTGGGTGATCACACAAGGGACCCGACCGCAGCATTTCACGGCAGAGGGGGACGGCTGGGAGGAGGTGCTCCCAATTCGCAGCAAATCTGCGGCAGCATTGGGCACAGAGCCTTGCGTTTAGCCCTCTGCGACCAAAAGTTGGGCTGGTGGGCTGCTGGTAGCTCCTTGCAGAAAGAGCCTGATAGATGCAAAATATCTCCCAGTTGATTGATGTGTTTCACAGCAGGTAGAAGCTCGGCTGGAGGGGAAATGTGGCAAGAGCAAGCCTCCTGGGTGGTTTGTGTCAGTGAGGGAATGGAGCGTGCAAAGCATCAATAAATGATGCAGCACTCTAAATGCAAAGTGCCTCTGGTTTATGAATTTGTACGGCCGAACTGGGGGGTCCAGACAGATGCTGAGATCCAGGATGGCTGACTCCTGTGCAAACACTTAGCAGAAAACAAAAACCTTGCAGCAAGGAGCTTGTGATTTAGATAATTTAAACAGACAGGGGGGCCTGAGCCATGCATTGGAAGGAGGGGAGCCCAGTTCCGAGTACTGAGGTACTGAGCAAACCAGTGCCTGCCCTCTTATAGAAGAAATTGCTGGAGTTTCTTTTTTGCAAGGAGAAATCTTGTTCTTGATGAAATCTCCGCATGTTGAGTTGACAAATCTCCATGAGGGATGTACTACTGGCATAGCAGGGCGACGTGCGCGTGAGGCAGATGAAGTAGTGATGGTGGACTTGCTGCCCGTATCCCATTGCCTGCCCTGGGTATAGGCACAAGCTTTACATGCTGCCTGTCAGCCTTTCTATACGAACAAAACATAGGTGCCATAGGCTCCGTCCCGCAGCCTGCCCCAGGCCAGGAGACCCCTGCATGCGGCTCCTGGGGAGGGGGAGAAGTGCAGCCTCCCCCGAGGATGGGCTGATGGTTAGGGATGCAGCTGAGACCCGGCCAGCCTGGTGTATCACACCTTACTTAATTTATACCTCTGCTAAAGGTACCTTATTAAAGTTGTAGTAATGGTGGAAATAGTCCAGGAGTGCTGCAGGGAAGGTCTCCTGTGAGTTAGGACAAACCTGCTCTCACCAGTTGGCTGCCATGTCCTCTGCTAGCCCCTGCCATGGTTTGGGTGCTGGAACAAACATCATATAAACAGTCCTTGCTGCAAATAAAAAGCCATTTCCTTCAGTGCGCTGAGACTGTAACACTGGAGAGAAATACCCCGTGGAGCAGTATGCCATTTGCCATTCTCAGTATTCTGCTCTCCCGCATTAGTTTTGCACACTGGCGACATTGCAAATTTAACAGATGCTTTTATGATGCTTCTGTGTCCACTTTGTGCCCACCCTGCAGAATCCAGCCCATAAACTGGGCTATTTATTTTTCCAGCCAGCTACGGCAACTTTTTTTTTTTTTTTTTTTTTTAAAGCACCCTGGAGAACCCAAACCTGCAGTGCTTAGCACTGGTTTTTTCCTGGGGTGCTCTGGGCTGCCCGCTAGGCATTCAGTCTGTACAGCGGAAAAATTCAACACTGGGTCTTTATTAAACATTGTCATTTATTTTGATTACGGATAGTTCCTTTATTTCAAACAGAACAGTTTATTCACTGCAAAGTTTTTTTTCATGCCTGTTGGAAAGAGTTAGCATTAAAAAAAAAAAAAAAGGAAAAAGGCGTGGATACATGCAAAACATACTGAACTTTGCCAAATGTATTAAAACGAGTAGCAGAGTTTCTTCGAAGTTACCTACTTGCATACAGAGGAGAAACAACCACTGAAGCTTGAAGCCCCTCTGGAAAAAAGCTTCCTGGTGCAGTGATGTTAAATGAGCAGAGCCACAGAGACGACCAAAACGTCTGACTGCGATTGCACCCAGAAAAAGCAAAGCCAGAGAGTCACTGCTGCGAGCCAGGAAAACGATGCTGTAAAGCTGGTCAGAGGAAGGGCTTTGAAGAGATAGAAAGGGGCTCCCTCCCTCCCACAGCTGGTCCTTTGACCGTAAGGGAGAGGAAGTTTTTCACACTTTCCTGCCCACCCCCAGGTTTATGATCAGATGAAATTCTGGTTCAAAAAGCCAAAGTGCATGTTCTAGCGCTGCTGCTCTGGGGGTGATCCATTTTCCATCAAAAATAAAATAAAATCAAACCCATGTCTCTTAGAAAAAAAACAAAACAACATTTTAGAAACAAAGCACTCTGGTCCGGGGGGCGATGGACACAGCCAAGAGACCCAAGGGCCTTTCTGAGGCTTTAAGTCTCCAGCTGGCTGCGTCTGCCCAGCCCTCAGTGGCAGTGATACAGGGGTGAACCCCGGGATTATTTTTTCTTTTATAAACCTTCAGTATTCTGGTCTCTTTTCTCAGGAACAGCAATCAACTTGCGCTGAGCCCCAGCTCTAGATTTTGCAGATCACTCCCCAAAATGGATCAAATACTCGGCGCTGCCGGTGCAAGCTCCAGGTACCACATTAAAAGCTCTGGAGTTATTACAGCAGCACGGCTGGTGGGAAACTGGATTTTACATCTGAATAAATACTAGGCAGGCACAAGTGCCAGCCCGATTTCAGTAAGGCTGGAGGGCGAGAGCGGCGTCCGGGCACGCTGCGGGCTGGAATTTAGCTCCGCACCAGGAAAGCAAACACAACACCCCTGGTTAGTGTGCGATCAGACTTTTGTTGTATCTCAGCAGATATGCTATTCATCAGCAACTCCTGAAGTCAGGGTTGGAAAGGATTTAAGGTTTGTCTTGGCGGCAGTCCTCTTTGGGGTGACCGCTGTCTGTCCATCACGTGTGGGAGAGCTGCTGGGGTCTGGCTTGATCCAGCGCTAAGGAGAGGGAGCCCTTCCCTCTGGGCACCTTCTTCTCCCCTTTTGTGCTTTTCCAAGGGCCTCGTATTACACCACCTTGGAGATGCATTTTTGTGAGGTTAAAAAGCATAGCATGTCACTAATGTTTAAAAATACCTGGCCAGCTTTTATAAAACACAAGTATTCAATGCGATCACCTTTATGTGTTCTTTGAAAAGAAAAAAAGTTGACATTCATCGTACGGGAGGAAGGCAGCAGTCCGGACTCCCGAAGCATCCCACTGCGTGAATCGACCCTCCGCCAGGACCTCCAGCGCCAAGGTCTCGGTTTTAAGTCGTCCTTGCTCAATGTGCCCACCCAAGAGCCACGGAGCCAGACATCATGTCTGCGGTGTCGCAGCACCTTGCTCCGAGTTGGGGAGCTCCCCAGCCTCGACTGTTCTGTCCATCTGCTGCAAGCCTATGTTGTCAGTCTTGCCTGGTCCAGCTTGCACGTCCTCCTGGCTCTCGGCCAGGCCATCTTGGCCCTCCAAATCGCTTACCTGACCTTCGCCGAACTCCAGAATTGTTGGCAAGTTGCCTTGCTTTGGGCATCGTCTCTTTAGGCTGACCAAGAAGGGTTGCGGCAAGGAGAAGATGTCCACGTTGTTGCCGAGGTCGATCCAGGTGATGCTAGGGAACTTCTTGGGGTCCTTCAGGGTTTCGGTGAGGTCCCGTAGGATGGCTTTGGTGAGCCGGTTGCCATTGAGGGAGAGGGTGGTGAGGTGGGGCAGCACGCAGAGCGCTGGCAGCAGTTGCAGCAGCATGTCGTCCGTCAGCTCCGTGAAGCACAGCTCCACCGTGTCGATGTGCTCCGAGCTGTGCTGGAGGTAGGACGTGACGCGGTCCAAGTCTTTCAGTGTCAGCGGGATGCCCGACAAGTCCACTGTGTTGTCCTGGGGCTTCCCCATCAGGACAGCTTTCAAGCTGCGGGGGGAGAAAAGGAGAGGGACATTAATGTGGAGGGGGACGTCTCTGCTTTGGGCTCCCTGGCTGCTTTCGGAGGGGGCAAGAATGTGAGTTATTTAGGTAGGATGTTCAGCTGGGGCTAACCGTCTCTTCTGTAGAGGCCAGGCGTGTGTCTCTGCAGTTGGGGGGCAGAGAGACATTTCAAGGCTGTTTATTGATGGAAGATGGCCAGAAGCAAGGAGTCCATATTCAAAAACCATAATTCAGAAAGAGTGCAGAGTTCTTTTCCACAGCCACTGCAAACCCCTGGAATAAAGAGGCTATCCTGCTGTTTTTAAAGGTACAAAAAAGGGTAAGGAAGCCCTTGATTAGATGGACAGGAATTGTAGCTTATGCCGGTGCTGGTGTAGCACTTCTCATTAACACTGCTGATTAGGAAGCTCTTTGAGCAGGAGGACACGTGTTTGTCCTCTCGGCTGTACAGGTGGGAAACTGAGGACCTGCACCAGAACGACTTTAACCCAAGACAGCAAATATAGGATAGACACCTCCAGGGTTAGGTGATTTGCTCTAGTATTTCCAGCGTGTTAGACCTATTATGTCTCTTCAGTCTAGCTGCTGAGCAGATGAACACTACGGAGAAATCCTTAGATAAATAAATTAATTCTCATGATGGCCCTACAGAGACTCATTAGCATGAGTTAGACTGGAGTTTCACAGGTCAATTTATCTTCTAAAGCCTATCAAAGACACATCTACAATCAGGACCTGTCGGCAGACTAGCGCTGCTGAGGACTTTTTGCTAACAAATTATTCTGAGTGAATTAGGAGGTGGAAGGAGCCTCACGCATGCTAATTGCTCGTGTCAACTTGGTGAGCTCACATGTCTCATCTGCTGCGGTGGCACACGGGTTAGCCTCACGCCAGACCAGCCAGCTGTGAAAATGCTTTTGCCTTTCATTACAGCCCGAGCCGGGGAATGGTTCTGCCCAGCACCTGTTGGTTTTTCTAGCTGAAAATGCAAACCAGCACTAACACTGCTCTTCTGAGCCGCCGAGCAAGCTCCCTGCTCCGCCGCACAGATGCTCAAGTGCATCTGCTCCGGTGCCAACGCACCTTGTTTGAAATTTGTCTTGCATGGCACGGTAAGATGTTTTACGGCTAGTCCTACAACGTGCGACCCAAGCCGTGAGCTGTTTGTGATCTGGGCGGGGTGTGCAGGCAGCTGGTAAGCGCTGGGCTTTACCCCTGAGGAGTTACAGAAGTAACACAGCTAGAGAGTCGTAAGTTGTGCTGAGCTTCCATTCATAAATAATGCACATAGACAGACAACCTTGCAAGGTGTTGTGAGCTCCCCACTAGACTTTGGGGGAGTAACTTAGAATAGAGGAAGGTGGAAAGCAATGAAGGTTATTTGTAACCATCAAAGCATGTCACGGTTGGCTCATCAATACCCGGGTTCACCACTGGGGTAGGAGTTTGCTGTGGCCACTTGAGAGAGTACTGGAGACCTGCAAGCCAAGGAGGAGAGAAATTTCTGCAGTTCCTATACAAATCAACCCCAAAATGCAGGGCGGGCGGGGAGGGTGTGCGTGTACTTTCATCACCAGAATAACTTTCCTAAATAATCACAGGAAGGCTCAAATTGCTACAACTTACGGTTAAAGAGTTTGCTGCAAGCCAGCGTGTCTCGAGGTGTTGGGAAAGGGCCAGGGAGAGCAGAAAGCCTGGATCAACCCAGCAGCAGAAGGGGACGTGCCATGAGGTGTCCCCCCCGTGAAGGATGGCACTTGCAATGCATGTGTGCATGGGCATGAGCTAAGTGCTCTAGTCTGAGTATCTGTAGTCATCAGGTTAAGTAAGATTTGGGAGCATGGGGGTTGTACAAGGTATTGTGAATGTATGGATGATCTGCCATGCCTGTCTGCTCTGCCAAGGGTACGGAGCTATCTGCAGTGCCTTACTTGTCTGTCTTTCACAGCCCTGTGGAATATTAGCTGCCTGCCTTTGAGTCAACAGGCAGTGATTTCCCAATCACCTTGTGTGGTGGGGCAACGCAGCTGATGCAGTCAGCAAGGCAGCTAGCTTAACAGGGCTTACCTTGGGTTTAGCAGCAAATACAGAACAAGCTGTGGCAGGGCCGTCCTGCCTGCCATCAGCTACACGCATGTGCACCGGTTGAGAAAGCAACTGCATTTGTACTTGGGGTTAAGCTGTTGGCCAGATAACATAATGCTGTGGAGGACGCGGGGTCAAAATGCTGCTCTGCTGTCTCCTCTGGGCATGTTTTTCCAAGCTGCCCATGAGAGCTGACTGCCCAGAGACTGTTATTTCAAACAAGGGGAAAAATGAGACCTTACTCCGAAGGTCCATGCCCATAGGTTGTGTGCCAGTTAACAAGAGAGTCTCCAAATCCAGAGCTACTCCTCTCTCTGGAAGGGCACAAAAGCCATGTACTGGGTGCCCGTGGCCACAGGTTGGCTGCGGAGACCTGGCTATGACCCAGCCGAGCCAGGGTGAGAGCAGGCAAATTCCTGGGTGCTGTTTTTAGACCAGAAACATCTCACAAATCTCGACCAGCTTGTGATGGGGAGGTTGGGAGGAGTGAAAGATCTCTTTTAGAGTTCCCTTGGTGATGCTGGACACAGTCAGTTTAGTAGTACTTTGTTCTTACTCCTCCTTTGAAGATCTTATTACAAGGAAGAAATGGATGCAGATAAACACTGGGATTAAAGTCAACTTCCATCTAGAGGCTTGGTTAAACGCTAGGAAAACAAGCTCTCTTCCCAGGTTCAATTTGCACTTAAGCCGTGCCTTTCTGATATTGCACCGTAGCAAAAAGCGAGGTAATTTCACAGAGCCTCCTCGGCTCGCGCAGGTACCGAAATGGGAGCTGGATGCAACAACTGTGCAGAAGGCTCTTGGATTGCAGTCATTTCACATGAACTATTTGTTTTCAGGGAACACCCCATAGGAAAGAACTAAATTTGTTTTTTTTTTTATTTGTGGTTCCCTGAGCCCTTTATGGGCTCACGTGGGCCACTGCAACCCTCCTGCTCTAACAGAAAGGCACTGGCCTCTTGTGCTATGAGCAAATTGACTGAATTTCACTTAAACTAGGCTGTGCAATGTTAAGGTCTCCTTAAGGAAATCAATTCCCCCCGCC
>NW_009196518.1:15252-57521 GCF_000690835.1 Fulmarus glacialis | reverse complement strand
CTCATACAGAGCCACTGGGGAAGGGTTTTGTAATACAGCACAGGGAAAAGGAGAGTGATAATACTTTTCTCCAGTCTCCTGGCAGTAGACTGTTAATATTTACCCTGCAGCAGCATTAATGCTTGGCATAAACCAGTTTAGGAGATAAACTGGTAGAAAACAGCACATAGTCTCCCTGGATGCACTGAGTGATTGACTGTTACCAAAAGGCCTTTGGACAGGATAGTTCTTTTGTTAGATAGTTTGGTTCATGGGAGCTTCCTGTTAGTGGCAGAGATGATGGGACCATAAAGCTTAGAGAAGAGAAGGAATAAAAAGGATTGAGTAATATTTTCCCTTTCTGGTGGCAATGAGCATTTAGTTCAGCTGCCTGTGGAACTGCAACTGGATGCTAAAGGGGAAAAAAACCTAAAAATTCAGGTCTTGATGGCTGAACTAGCTCATCATGGAGTCAGATAAGTGCCAATACCACTGTAAGGAGGGGAAAGGGAACATCTGGGTAGGGGTGCAGGAGAGAGGAACAGGAAAAAAAAAACCACAAAAAAACAAACAAACAAAAAAAAAACCAACAGGGAGGGAGAGGTTGAAAATGCAGGATAGCTTCTTTTGCCAGCATTTAGTCATTAGATTGGCTTAACTGCATCCTCAACATATGTTCTGGGGGAATGGAAGTGTGCTGGAGGATGATAAGAGAGCTAGCCTTGTGTACAGCAAATTGAAATCTTACCAGATTTTATTAGTTTAAGCTTTACACGATGTGAAATTAAACTGCTTCTGTATTAGCACTATACTTGGAAGGACTATAGCCATACATGAATAAGAAGCATAGCAAGAGTAGGTGTGCAGTATGTAAATCCTCCCATAAATAATCGTCAATTGACTGTGTTTGTCTCGCATAAGCCTCAGTGACACATACTACTGGTATGAGAGCTTAGTTGTATGAGTGCGCTTGTTCTTCCTTTGTCCTCTGATTTCTAATATAAGCGTATTTATAGGTATTTGTTAATAGTGTTCAGAGTAATGATTGGTTCTTGTTGGAGACATTTAAGTTTTGTCAATGCAGCTTTTAAGAGCCCAGTAATTTTCTGGGCAAAATAGGAACATAGTGCTACAGGACCATTTTTATTGTGCCACGTATAATTCATAGTATTGTGGTTTGAATGGCTGAGAAGCTGTAGCCATTCTTTGCATGTTATATCTGAGATTTTTTTTTTTTTCAGTTCAAACAGTCTCTTATAAATGTTGACTGGCTTATCTATGTGGAACTGTAAATAAGACTTTGGGGTGGAGAGGGGGAACACAGGTGAGAACAGAATCTAAATATTTTTCCCCCCCCTCACAGCAATGTGGAATTATGTATCTACTTAAAATAATTGTGGTTTTGCAGGGGTGTTTTTTGTTGTTTGCTTTTCTTTTCTTTTCTTAGGGAAAAAAACCCCTTCAGAATGTACTTCCCAAATACCACTTAAGTGACTGCATTTTCAAAAATGGCACTTTGCAATTAAGTTAGCAAAAACTGTGTCTTACTAGGATCTGGGTTTTGATGACAGAGATAGGAGGAGTGAGGAATATGAGCCTTGTGGAAGCATAATTAATTTTGTTACTTCTGTGATAATCAAACATGATTCAAATACAATCTTTTATATCCAGTTCAAAAAGAATACAATGTAGATCAGATCTTCATAAACTACAGCCATTTTAAGAACATCTTCTGAAAGTTAGTTTCATTAGTGTTCCTCATCTTCCTGCAGCCCAACACCAGAAAGTATCTGAAAGGTGAAAGACACTGAAATATTTTTGAGAACTGATTTTTGACTTAAAGTTAGTAGGATGATTACATAAGCACTCTGCAAACAGTTTAAATGAGCTTTAAATAGTGAAGATTCCATGCTCATCCATAGCTCTTCTGTTTCTCTTGCTTCAGCTAACTTTCCTTTTCCTGTTATTTCCTTGCAATCCTTCTGTATTTTCAGAATGAAAGCAAATATTTAAAATTTAGGGTTTATACCACTTGCCCTAATCTGTTCCCTGATCATGGGGATTTCTGTTTGTTGGGGTTTTCATTATCCTATAATATGCTCAGTGACTCTCATTTAGTTTTTTACAGTCTAGCTCAGCTGAGTAGGATTTCAGTGTTAAATACTCTAGGCCTTTCTTATTACCAAAAAATTAAGAAAAATCAAGTTTCACATTGGTAAGATTCAGCTGTCATTGTAATTTAATTTTCTTGTTATAATCTTATCATTGTTTCTCTCTTTTATCAGTTTTTGTCTGAAAGGTGAGGGATTGGATGGCAGCTTTCCAGCTGTCATAGATTATACACCATACTTGAAGTTCACCCAAAGGTACTTTTTATCTTTACACTGCTTTTTAAATTTTATTTCATTGGCAAAATTTTACTTCATACTGGGCCATTTACTTTTCATTTCACGTTCAAAATATATTCATATCTAAATACAAACCTGTACACTCAGCTACCTTGCTCTTTCAGAATGGTGGAATTATTACATGACTCATCAGAGTGAGTCATGCTAACTTTGTTTACTTGGAATCACAGTTCAGCAGTAAACGAATTTTTTATTTCCTTTGAAGATCACCAGGCCAAGTTGTCCTTTCTCTTGGGCCTTTTCTGTGTAGCCATAAACTTAGAAGTAGTTATTTTGTAAATAAAAATTATATATACCCAGTAAATTGTAAGATATGACAGGTAAGCAGTATGCAGTATGAGCAGTTAGCACATAATAGAAAATCATGACCAGTTGTGTATATAATCTGATCTTCCAGCTACATTTTGCTCCTCCGATCAGCCATATGATTAATAATAAAAAGAATGATCACTATCTAACAGATCAGATAGCAATTTGGCATCTCCAAAAAGCATGGAAATTAATGGGATGCATTATATTGTTAGGTTTGCCAAAATGAAGAAAGCAGTTGGGAGTTAGGAGTAGTCTTGAAGATGTACAACTGAACAAGAAACATCCTAGTTATTCTCTCAAAGTTCTTATTAGCTTACATGTTAATGACAAATTGCATGGTTCAGTTAAAGCAGAATTTGCATCACAGCAGGATCATGGGGTCTCAGGAATCACTGCTTAAAAAACTAGTAAATGTTGTTAATGTAGTGGAAAGCATAGTTGTAAGGGAAGATTTCAAATGGGTATTGGGATAAATTAAAATTCTTGTCTTTGAGACAGATGTCTGAATTCTGTGGCATACATTGATTCTGGATGTTATGGAGACAGTTTAACAATGAATCTGCATACTATGTAGCGAGATACTCATGTTCTGTGAAATAACAGGCACGTGGTCTTCGCTATAACTATAACTGTACATTCTCATTTAAATTTATCATGATTTAACATAACGACAATCGCTTCTTTTTCTGCATTTTTAGAAGTGAATACTATTTATTTTCAGATACTACTTTTGCGCTGAATTTGTGAAGGAAAGATTAAATCACCACTTCCTTAAATAGCATATTGTAATGCATTGGCCCTTTGTATTCTGGGAGAGTATCCCACATACAGTTGTCTGACTTGCGTAAGACAACTTGACTAAGATCACAAGCAAGTCTTTGCCCATTCTTTAGGTGGCTATACAAATAAAAGCTTGAAATATAAGTTGTATTTGGTGATCTATCCTATCCCACCATTCCGATTCTTTTTGGTTTACAGAGCTTTAGATATATTTAAGAACTGTGGTGCTTTAATTTCAAAGGGAATTTGCATTTTAACAAACACAGCTTTTCACTTGGCTAATAAATATGATCCTTCAGTTCTGACAGCATCAGCAGTGATGAAGAAGAGCTAAGGACGCTGGGTAGTAGTGGCAGTGAAGGCAGCACTCCGGAGAACATTGGTCCTCCTTTCATCACGGATGAAAACAGTTGGTACAACAAATGCAAAAGGGTAGAACAGAAGTATCGGCTTGCATTGGAACAGAAGGTAAAAGATTAGTTTGTGTTGGGGTGATGGAGCCAAAGCTCATCATAAGCCAACTGGTGACATATCCATTTATGTAAAGGCAGAAAAATATATTAAGTATTATTTAGCTTCATGTAAATGGTCTTAAATTTTATGATCCTCAGAGTATCTAAGTATCTTTGCTCATTAATTTGAGGGAAAAGAGGTTTGGAGAGAGGGGGAAGAGAATAATAATAATTTGGAGATCAGATTTCACAATCTAATGTAGAAGCTTTGGCTCCTTTTTCCAATCTCAGAATTAAAGGCAGTGTATCTCTGAAGCTGTTAGGTTGCGAGTTTGAAGTGTACACGACTGTTCACATGATTTTCCTCTTCCTTAGAGGCCATAGAATTTTATTGATGTAGGTAGACTGCCAGTTGAAGGCTTTTATAATGATAGTGATGTTAAAATTTAACATTTAGTCTTACAGTAAACAAAAAAGATCAGCAAAGTAATCCATCTAGGAATGAAAAGCAGAACTATCTTCTCAGTGATACTGAGATGGCTTTTTAGAAAATATAGTTTTAAGACCTGCTTCAAGCTAGAATGGGAAAGGAAAAAAAAAGAGTGTCTTTGTATTTGATTTTAATAATTTAGGTGGCATATTGAATGTTATTATAGAAACTAAAGGTAGGTTCTCCCTCTACCACCCAAAATACCGTAAGTTAAAGGTGAAGTGAAGTATATGCCCAAACTTTTTAGTATTTTTAAAAGCAAAGTGCTTGTCAGTTTTTCATAACAGCATATTACAACTACAGAGTCAACAACATGTATTAGCTAGTGGCAGACAGAAGGGGGGAGACTGTTCATAGACACCGAAGAAATTGTGCACAGAAAAAGAAAGGAGGGGTCAGGAAAAATGAAAGGGAAGAAAAATGAAAGACAAATGGTTAATGTGTTGAAAGAACTTTATTAGTATTTTTAGTATTCTTTTTTCCCAATGTCAGAATTTGATTTTGGTGAAACTCGGAACAGAGTAAACCATATGAAAGGCTGGAACTACATAATGGTGCTTGGAGGTGTAATTACTTCCCCTAGTTTAGGGCATTAGAATCAGAGAATTATCTCTCTGTCTTTCTAGTTTTTACTGTACTGAGAAGAAAAAAGAATTTTTTTTTTTTTTTTTTTTAAAAAGAAAAAAGGGGCGGTCAGATGGGATCTAGAATGGATCTTCTGCCAGCTGGGACTCAGTACATTAACTATGGCCCAGGTCCTGGTACCAACTCAGTCACATACATATTTAAATTCTAAGAATGATTGTTGGCATGGTTTTCACCTGGGACAACTAGCACTCTCCCTGATTATTTCAGGTCACTGTTTGTGAATTAGTGTTTGTCAGTGATCATTCCAAATAACCAGTATGACTTCAGACATGGTCCTTTGGAACTTGAGTTTTAGTATAGATATAGCCAGACTGAGAAAATATACCTGAGAAGGGGTCCTGGCTATCTTCAATTCATTAGGGTAAATGTAGCTATGGATTGCTAAATTCCAGCCTTAATATGGAATGTGTAGAATCAAAGTTGGTTTACTTTAATGCATGTGAGAGAACCTAGTTAAAGTTTTTCTAAGTAACCGTGAAAAAGTCAGACTTACTGTGGGATGCGAGAGGTGTTTTTTAAAAAATATGCATACAATTATTTCTTTTCTATTTTTGGTCCCTTAGACTTCTCATTTTTGAAATATGACCTTAAATGTTGCTGGTATGATTTTCTCAGCCAGTGTGGTATCACCTTCCATATGGAAAGAACTAGTGTTCCTTGGGGCTCTGTCTGGTACAGAGGACATTTTCCCTGCTGTTGTAAACCAAAATATGCCATTCAAAAGGAATCTCTTCATATATCTAAACAAAATGAAAACTTCTCCCTCCCCACCCCAACAGTCCTTGAAGCACAAGAACGTATTCAAGACAGCATTTCATCCTTGTGTCCAGACAAAAACATGGGATCGGTTTGAGCTCTGCTTTTCCCCCCTCCCCTGCCCTGATAATTGTAAAATATTTTGGGGTTTAATGAGGGAAGTGTCATCAGCTCTGGAGAAGCATTGAAGAGAACAAAATAGGTGGATGTTTATTTTTCTTGGTACATCTAGGTGGTTCATTTCCAAGGATACGCCGTGAAGTATACCCCATCAAAGGTGTGACAGTCATCTATAGAAACAATATTGAAACGTGGTGTCCAAATCCACTAGCCAGAATCACTAGGTAGCTTTACATCTACAAAAGCACAAAGATCTTCAGTGGCTGTAGCAGCAAATGGAGGTTTTGGTTTATTCACGACTCTAAGATCCAGAAACATTTCTATTCCATGGGAAGTTATTCATTGATCTGATACTGAGTATTTCAAATTTTTGAGCATTACTATTTTAGTGAGTCACAGTATTCCTTGTAGCATTCTCATAATGAAATGCCAACTTCTATAGTCAGCTAATGTAGGGGTGAATTCAAGTCAGTTTTATGATAACTCTTTGAAAACTTTGGTGCATTTAATACAATTTTCAAAATGATAGCTACTCTGACAGCCATTGACACTTTCCTAATTGTCCTCCTTTAGAATGCCTACTTGGCAATTGCAGCAGCAAAATAACTTTTTTATTCCTACAGACAGAAAATTTTCCATTGTCTAATTTTAATTTGGGATGTGCCTGCCAAATTTTTATTTAATTCACTTCAACTATACTACATCTGTTCTATTGTAACTTGAAAAAATGACCATTAAGAGGTTAGATGGACTAAGGAATAGAACTTCTTTCCTGAGTGTTTCTCTCCTTCCCTTTTCGGGACCTTTTCCATGGCAGTAAGTTGCAGCAACAATCAAGTTGCATACAGTGCAGTAGGTACCTGTTAATCAGAGACAAAGTGTTTTCTTTCAAACAAAGGGGCTTTCTGACATTCTGTGTGTTGGAAAACTGGATGTTTGTGACAAGAAGACCAAGTTGAAAATAATGTATTTTTAGTAACTGGTACAGTGGGTCTGATAGATCCTTCTTTTGCTCTATTGTCATTCACTTTGCACAAACAATGATAAATTCCTTTTGTGCCTCCTAAGTATGTGCAGTCATTAATAGCACAGGTGAATGAAGTTTACCAGGGTCACATATGACAAGTGATTGGATTTCAGCTAAGATAAAGGTATCTGTATCTTCTGAGATGTTTGAATGGTAGGATAGGGTCAGGTATTATTTTAGCAAGGTAAATCCTAGTGTTGCTTTATTGGATCAACAAAGCTATGCTGGTTTAGACCAAGAATCCTAGGTTATCCTACTATCCTACAATGGATACTTGCCCGAAGTAGTTGTGGAGGGTAGAATAAAAACAAAGCAAATGTATATGCACTGTTTTTCCTCTAATACTTGAATGGCCAACGCATATCAGCTCAAGGACTTCCTGAAGCTGATAAGCTTTGTCTGTTTAGTACCCCGTGATGGATCTCTCTTCCAAATACTTGTCAAATATCCCCTTGACTCCATGTAAATTTTTAGCATACAAATAATTTTTTTGGCAAAGCATTCTGTGTACCTACCATCTGTTGTGTGAAAAGCCACCTCCTTTTCTGTCTTTTGAATTTGGCTCCTACTAGCTTCGCTTCATGGTGCCTAGCTCTTGTATTTTAAAAAATGATGAACAGCCACTTCCTTCCTGCCCTCTCCAGGCTGCTCTGGAAATATGATGAGTTTGTCTTTTCCAAGTTGTCTCTTGTCCAGATTAATGAGTCATAATTTACACATTTGTTACTTATGTGGAAGTTATCCCTTCCCTATTTTGGAATGGTGTGAAATGTTCACTTTTCTGTAGTAAACTCCTAAATTCTTTGTGTACTGTTTATACTGGAGTTTTATATGCTTTTCACTGATGGGATGATGCATCTGCATGTCATTATAGATAGAGCTATTTACTGTTCATAGTATTCTGTTTCTGATACTGATGCTTCATGTCTAAAATCTTTTTAAAAATGTTTGATGTTTCTGGCAGGCAGGAAATTTGTGTATGTCCTAATACATCCTTTAGTACTTTCAAAGCACTACTTAGAGCTCCAAGGAGTACCTTCACAGTCAAGATAACAGTAACATTTGATGGGGCAGAACTAGGCATAATGAAAAGCTCTCAAGATTCCTTGGAACTTGTATTGAAACTAAAATAAATTCCTATCCAATATAAATATATCCAGTGGATAGAACTGTATGTAACCATAGAATCACAGAATAGTTGTGGTCGGATGGCACCTCTGGAGATTGTCTAGTCCAACTCCCCTGCTCAAAAAATGGTAGACTAGAGCAGGTTGCTCAGGGCCTTGTTCAGTCGGGCTGTGAATATCTCAAGGATGCAGACTCCCCAGCCTGTCTGGACAACCCGTTCCAGTGTTCATTTAAAAATAAATAAAATAAAGAAGTTTTTTCCTACTTTTAAATAGCTTTCTGTATTTCAGTTTGTGCCCTTTGCCTCTTTTCATTGATACCAAGTGAAGGGGAGAGTCTGACTCCATTCTCTTTACACCCTCTCATTAAATATTGATACACATTGATATGATTCTCTTCCTCCCTCTCTTCCCTCCTCTCCCAACCCTGGTCTGAGCAATCCCAAGCTCATTCTGCCTCCCCTCATATGAGAGATCCTCCAAACACTTAATCATCTTCGTGGTGATGAATTATATTAGTAGCATTTTACTGACCAGCTAACGTGAAACCTGTTTTCTTACTCAACAGGACTATGCCTGTTCTATATCTATGAAAACTACCTTTTTAAATTTTTTTTTTTTTTTAATGTGGGCACCTGTGAAAGAGTTACACGTTTTTCCACAGGGTTCAAGGAATGTGCAAAATTTTATGCAGTATAGACTTATTGTATCCAGCTTTAACTAAGAATTGATAAGAAGTTACTAACATCTGACATGCTGAGACTCTGCTTGAAGAAGAGAAAGAAATAGCTCCTTGGTGTTGTAACCAGATGTGTAATTAAATTAAATATGTGAACATACTTTGTGACCAACATGCCATCACAGCTGCTGTTAAATACTCACATCGTGGATTTTGGTAAATGACTAAGTCGTTGGAGTGTGATTAGGACTGCCCCATATCTTTTATAGTATCAGCTGTAAAAACAATGACATAAATGCACATTCCAGCTGTACATGACCAGTGTTACTAGAAGTGACCTTCACCAGTTGTCTTACCTTATGCTTTACTGTAGATGAATATTTACTTCAATAACTTTTTTCCTTGTCATTTTAATGTGTGATGTGGTATTGCAGTTTTCAAAGAAACTTTAAAATAATTTTGGATTTTTTAAAATAATAATTCTGGATCCCTTTCATTAACTATACAGATCCATATAGATACATTCTACTGTTGTCCTTCTTACACAGTATCTAACATCCTGCATCTGTTCAGTCGTAGAGTTCTGATCTTTTTCTTGCACTAGTGACTGTTCTATGTTGTTTTCAAAAAATGAAATAGTGTTTCATGCTGGTGGCATTCCCTTCTCATTGTTTCATCATTATTCTATTCCTCTGCAGGAATATAAATAGGCACATGATTTTCTTGGTACTTATTAGGAAATATCATACTAATCTTAAGTCAATTTACTAGTCTGTTTAAAAATTTAAAAAAAAAACCAAACTTACAACAAAACCAAAGTAGAACTGTATACATCTTAAACCAGAAAAATGTGAACATACATAATGAAAAGTTTTTTTGATAGTGTGTTCTTTAAGGCTTTCTAACACTTACATTTCCAGGGTTACCTTGAAGAATTGGTACGACTCAGAGAAAACCAGCTATCTGAATCTGTCTCACAGAATAAACTGCTGTTACAAAGAATTGAAGATATGGATCTAGCTCATAAAATGGAGAAGGAACAGCTGGAATATATCATTGTGGAACTGCAAGACCAGTTGTAAGTTAGTATAATGGAGAAATGTTGTTAGAGCAGTATTACTTAATTTATTTAACTTATTTAACTATACAATATGAAGAACTTCTGGTCCTGTGGAAATGAGTCAAACATCTTAAAGAAATTGATGTATTTTAGTTTTTTTTTTTTTTCCTGACAAGTCTTATATTCAGAAATGGCTCCCCTGAAAACTGCAGTAGTGTAAGACAGAATAATTCTGAGATTAATTTTTTTTTTTTTAAGATCTGAAATAGCTTACAGTAAACTTGCTTAAATTTTTAACACATTTTTATAAAATATTCTTTATATTTTATTACTTCCAGCTTTAAGGCTACCCTTAAAAAAAAGTACTGGAGGCAGCTTCCTTTTGAACACTGTTTTTAAAAATGTTAGGCAAGAGAGGATAAAGAAATACTTATTTTCTTTGCATAGATTCTATTTTATTTGTGTGGGGCTCAGACACAGTAGAATTGCATCTGGTAGTCCTAAAAATATTCAAACCAATGAAATAGTTTGCTACTCACCCTTTCTTCAATGCAAGGCAAAATGCTAAAACAACAGGAAAAGGCTTAATTTTTTAATACATATGTGACTCCTAATATGATAAATATTCAGGTAGTTTATCCTCTCAGCCCTGCCTGTTTGGTAGAGAGGTACTATCTATCAGATAGTAGAGACACACCCTGGTAGCAGAGACACACCCTGGTAATGTTTAAAGACCCAGATAGATGGAAGACTCACTGTGTGGTGATAAATTGCCATGAGACTGCTATAGTATGCATCTGAAGTAATTGTATGTTCCGTTCTGTTCATAACAAGATAAATTATTTCACCTTATATCTGGAGTAATATGTATGTGTCTGAACCCTGAAGTAAAATGGAAGTCATCTGTGGCCTTTGAAACAATCTAGGATGAAGAGAATATAAAGACGGCTTTGGGGTACTTTGGTTCCCTCTGCCTAATGTCTCACAGAGACACTACCTGGAAGGGTCTTTTCTATGCATTAAAAAGTACTTCTAGCTTGTAAACAAAGCTTTTTCTCTTTTTTTTTTTTTTTTCCCCCTCTCCCCTCCCCTTTCCGCTCTCTGTCTTGTGGTAGATCATTTTATTGCCACTGCTTGAAATGGATTTTATGAAAATCCTCAGGAATACAGCATTTGCATTTTATTTATGCCAGTTTCAGAGTTGAGGAAGAAAAAAGATGGTTTTCCAAGTCTGTCTTTTTTTTTTTTTCTTTTTCTGATTGCCTGTAAGCTTTTGAGAGATACCTGTTCTTGAGTTCTTTTCTGAACTTACTGATATAGCTAATGATTCATGTTATACTTCTTTAAAGGGCCTCCCTGATTATTTGGGGGGGGGCAGGGGGTGGGGAAGTGTAAGCTCATTTAAACCCACTCTGATACTTGGAAATTTTGAACGTTCAAACCTGCTGTTAATTTTTAGCTGAGCTATATGCAATCAGACTGTTCTAAAGATCTCATTCTTTGTGTTTTGGTTTTGTTTGCTGGCCTTCTTATGTAAAGGCTCAACTTGTGGAGCAGTTTCTGTTTTATCTTGACAGTGTGTTCTTGTATAGCCGTTTATGAGATACTGCGATCAGGAGCCTGGACTACACTAGATATTTGGAGAGAGAGGTATAATTTTGCATTGTTATTGCTGTGAGTGTAGTGTGCCTCTCAGATGAACTCTTCTTAAAGTGTGTTAGGAACTCATAGTTCCTTATTGGGGAGAGGGAAGGGAAGAAACATTCCTAGCAGGTTTCTGATGGTGAACAACACTCATAGTTAACATCTTGTAATCATTCTTTCATAGCTCTTTTTTCTTTCTTTTTAATTCTGACCAAGGGTGACCTGGCAGCAGAATATGTTGTATCAGTAATGTGTCTGTAATAAGGCATGAGTTTTGGCCAATTGCTTTTTATGGTCAGCTGTTTTAGAATGGTGTTCATGTAATTCCAAATCTTAGTGTTTTGCTCCCCTACCATTAGTAGCATTTTGAATTAGTGAATGTATGCTGTAATCTTTTTGAATTCTTTACCAGCAACTAAGAGCAAGTTTGGGATTGTAATTCTGCCTGAGGCATATTACATTACTGTTTGTAAAACACTTTGAGATCTGATTTAGGATCATTTGCTGTGTAATGGACACTATTATAAATAAACATTCTATATTTTCTTTTTAATGATGCTTTTCTTCTATTCCACTGGCTGTTGTTGTTAAGGTAGCAAGTTCTACCACTTCAACTTTCTGTTGAGTAAGTATTTGTTGATGTTTCCAAAATGGTGTTTCACAGGCATGCAAATCAAAATGTTTTACGTATATTCTCAATGGATTTGGGCAGAATCTGAGTCTATGTCTAGGTCTGCCTCCCAAAAAAAAAAAAAAAGTGGGGATGGGTAATAGAGATCTTACTTTCTTGGCAGTATAGGTTGTTATTGTTGCTGACTTGGAAACCAGATAACACTAGTGATCAACAAGGCCTTCAGGTTATAAATTAGATTACCTACAGAGAAGCTTTTCCATATTCACATTTAATAAGGCAGTTTGCTGTACAGCATGAAATAAATATGGAGATAGGAGATTGGAGAAACTTGGAAGTAATTTTTTTTTTTTACAGCTGCTATGCAAAACTTAATGTTCTACAATTTTCAGTATTCTTAACTTTGTCTTACACGCTTGAGTATCCAAACTACAATGAACAAAACAGATTTCAATGTCGTTAAAAGCCATTTCATGGACCTCATGAATACCAGTATCTGGAAAACAGTGAAGCTGAAAATTTATCAAATCAGTTATTCACAAGAGAGTAACATTTGTTTGTGTCTCTCAATTTAATTGTATTTCTTAGTAATATGGGGATTGGATGTCTCACTTTGCTGGTAGGTGTCTGATGGCAAATCAAATTAGACCACCTGATCATCAGTCAGACACATTTAAACTAATGCACAGCTGATCAAGAAGAAGGTTCAGACCAGATATGAGGAAACATTTCTTTACCAAGAGAGTGGTCAAACACTGGAACAGGCTTTCTAGAGAGGTGATCGATGCCCCATACCTGTCAGTGCTTAAGAGGCATTTGGACAATGCCCTTAATAATATGTTTTAACTTTTGATCAGCCCTAAAGTGATCAGGCAGTTGGACTAGCTGATCGTTTTAAGTCCTTTCTAACTGGAACTATTCTGTTCTATTCTAAGAACAGCTTGCTCTCTTACCACTTTCAGCATATCCAGATGAAGTGATTGCCTAGTGATATGTGTCAATTGTAAGAAAGACGAGGCATATTCTGGCTTTCATTTACTTTCTTCAGAAGTGTTTGCCGTCACTGGGACGTGTTTTTGCCTGGGACTTGTTGTAGTTTAACATTAGAGAACAGTGCTTTTGGCTCCACTCTTCTATAGAAATAGTGTATTTTTACAGTGATAGTGGGGCAGTTCTTAAGGCCTTAAAGTGCTTAAAATTAACAGCTCTTAAGTGCTTAAAAATAACAGCTCACAGGAGGACACCCAAGAGAAGCCTGTGATCCATGGCGTGTCTAACTGAAGAAAACAGTTTTAATTCCATAACATGCAAAATTTATGCATGTTATAGAGAGGGATCCCAAATCATCAAGGAACTGTATCCCGGAGTATTCAAAACTCACAGAGGCAGCTATTTCTTCCTCCTCTAAGATCCTGCAAAGAAGTGTTGAATGTCTTTTGGAGCAGAGAGACATTTGATTGCGCACCCCATCAGTAAAAAAATTCTGAGCACATTCCCCTAATATAGGTATATTTATTTATTTATAAATTATATACATGTACTACTGTTGTACTAATATATTATGTACATTATAAAACATACACAAAAGTAGAAATTGAAAAGGATGAGATAAAGATTAAATAAACACTATTTTAAAAAATTTTTTCATTTATTAACAGTACAAAAAGTATTTTCTTCCCGTACCACAAAGGATTGTCTTACACACCCCACTTTTGAGACCACCGCCTTGAAGGACTAGTTGGCTCAGTCAAAGAAGTGACTGGGCAACGTCTGGAACTGTTTGCCCACAACATCCTTACATTAAAACTCTTTATCTCAGCTTAAACAGGCTTTTTTTTCCCCCCTTAGGGTGATTCTTAGTCTTTCTTTTGGCTAACACACTACCTGTGTCTAAGGCAAACTCTGCTGATCTTTGTCACTTTAAAGTTCAGATTCTGCATCTGAAATTGATATTTACATATGTTAAATATTGATGTATGATTACAAAAGAGATTCCATCAATTTCCTGAATAGTGACTCATCTCCTGCATAGTGACTCATTGATGTTATAAAAGCTAATCACTTTAACAAAAAAATCTTTTTAAATAAAGTGATAAGGAAAAAGGAAAACATTGTATACAAAGATAAAAAAAAAACTCAAAATGCTTTAAAATTTTTTTCTTCTGCTGTGATTTTTGTTGAAATTATGATAGTGATTTACGTAATGTTTACTGACATGTGTTTCCTCCTAAGGTATTTTTCATGTTTTCAGGCTGGTGTGCCTGGTGTAAGATGGTACAGCCTCTTTGTCCCAACTGGTGCAATATTTTAATCTTTTTTTTTTTTTTTTAATTTATCATATGTATTGAAAAATTATTTCTTAGATTCAGTGGCTATATTTTATACTGCTCTGTTTTTTATCTCCCTCTACTGTTTCTTCCTATATCCCTGTCTTGTTCTGCTGTTTTGTGGAGGGGCATGTGGAGGGAAGGAAATTCAAGACGACTCTTCTGTGTTTGGAATTCTGTCTTTGGTTATGACACAAATAAGACTCAAATTAAATTGTAGGGACAGTGGCGTCTTACATTGTATTAAGCTTGTCTATATAATTTAGAATTTTTTGGTTTAGCAAATCTTAAAGCTAGGTTTGTTTAATTTGTCTGGCTGTTGCTTCAGAATTGGTCAGTTTTTTCAAGGCCCAAACAGTGCTTGTACTCCATTCTTAATATTCTAATACAGCTGTCTGATAGATCCAGCAATACTGAAGTTCCGATCTGGATAATACAAATGTCTTTGTAAAGACAGGAAATGACAGTTTAGTTGCAACCCTGAGAGACTGTTTGCATCAGTGACACTCTTTAATTATGGTAAATATTCTGTGTATGTTTCCACTCCTGAGTTGTACACAGCCTGTCACTTATGCTTCACTATTTTCCAGGCATTGACTGTTGGAGTACTCTGTCCACACACCTATTTTTCCCTATGTTAGCACTGCATTGAGCTCAGGCTAATGCATCCTGCCTTTCAGAGAAGTCCCATCAGCTCATTCTCAGCAGCACCTGAACATAGCCACAATAGATCTGCGAGAGCAGCATGCCAGAGTATATTCATACATGTTTAAGTCCAGGCAAAATGAGCTTCTCTGTTTCAAATAGACCGTGTTCTATCAGATCTATTATGGAGTACTTAAAGGAAGATTTACTATATTCTTTGTAGCAAAGATGATTCCTTTCCAAAGATTGATCATGCCCCATTTGGTTAATAAAACTTGTTTAGGAAAATAGTATCTGTGCTTTTCCTCACTTTGTCAAGATTCTGTTTGTAAATGCTCTAGAGCCTTCAGAGTGCTGCCACAAATATTCTGCCCGAGAGCAGGCAGGGGAGGGTCATAGATGAAGGCACAAAATTGTAGAGGATATAGGCTATAACTGTGCTGTCAGGGACAAAGCAGAGAAAAGCTTGTCCAAGGAAACAGGAGCAGAAAGGTCTAAGCAATGGCTTTGAAATTTAGCCTGTGTTTTGTGTCTTCTTGTGAGTAAAACTTTAAAGGTGGGTTGCCTGGCTTTGTAATCCTTGCTCAAAAGCTGGATCACTTTTTTAGCACTTTTACCTTCATTTTCAGATAGTCCTCACGTAAGACTTTTTTTTTTTTTTTTTTTTTTTTTTAAGAAATTGCATTCCTCAACTGCATAAGTACAGTAAATCCAATTTGTTGTAGCTGCTTTATTTTCTCACTGAAAGGAAGGGGGAGATTAAAATTTAATGTTTGATCTTCTTAGCAAATTTCTTTCCTAGAATGTCAAAACTGAGAATGCTAATCCTTCTTTCCTTTTAAAGCTTTCATGGATCCTTGCTATCAATCCATAATTCACATTAGCCACACTTTTATTTGTAATGCTTCCTGTATGTCGTCTGTCTCCCTCAAGTTTGCAGCAGCAATTTTAAATCCTTAGTATTGCAGTCTGTTCTATTTTCAGCTCCTTCTTTTCTCAACTTGTCTGTACTTTAGTTTTTATATTGCATATTTTAACAGATGTTAAAACTGTTTTGTTTAGGCAGTGTTTGGGATTTTGTTTTTGTGGAATTCTTTCTTTTGAAGTTTGCTGCAATATCGTACGCCTGTTCTGTTTTACAAAGGTGTGGATAGACAGCCAGAAAGAAAGTTCTGTTTTCAGTGAGGTGGAAACCTGTGAAGACATGGGAATTTCCTTTTTGTTTAAAAATATAACTAGGAAAAGTTCAGCTGGGTGTAGTACATGGACAGACAGACTCCTGCGATTCAGAGTGGAGCATACAGAGTGAAGCACAGCAAAGAAATATGCAGAATTAAACAAATTGCAGCCAAGCCTCTGACATGACGGAGGACACGCTATTCTTAGAATCCAGAGGGATTGTGTGGGTTTATTGTGCAGCAGGAAGCCAAAAGTTTCTGGATTCATAGCAGCCTGAAGAAAAGGACTTACTCTGCAAGATGCAGTAGATAGGGAAGGATTTATTTTTAAACTCTCATATTTTAATATCTCATTCTGAACTTTTAAAAAGGGGGTTTAAAAGGTTTATATTAAAATAAAACTTTAAATTTTAAAAAAGTTAAAAGCTTTTGAAGTTATTGGTGTCTTCAAGGACAAGATGTGTTGGTATATTTACAGCAAAATGCTAGCTGACTCCAAAGTGAAAAATACTCGGTTTTGTAAGGAGTCTCTCCTCTCTGCTCTTTTTTCTTTTCTTTTCTTCTTTTCTTCTTTTCTTTTCTTCTTTTCTTCTTTTCTTCTTTTCTTCTTTTCTTCTTTTCTTCTTTTCTTCTTTTCTTCTTTTCTTCTTTTCTTCTTTTCTTCTTTTCTTCTTTTCTTCTTTTCTTCTTTTCTTCTTTTCTTCTTTTCTTCTTTTCTTCTTTTCTTCTTTTCTTCTTTTCTTCTTTTCTTCTTTTCTTCTTTTCTTCTTTTCTTCTTTTCTTCTTTTCTTCTTTTCTTCTTTTCTTCTTTTCTTCTTTTCTTCTTTTCTTCTTTTCTTCTTTTCTTCTTTTCTTCTTTTCTTCTTTTCTTCTTTTCTTCTTTTCTTCTTTTCTTCTTTTCTTCTTTTCTTCTTTTCTTCTTTTCTTCTTTTCTTCTTTTCTTCTTTTCTTCTTTTCTTCTTTCTTTTCTTTTTTCTCCTCTTCTTCTCCTCTTCTTCTCCTCTTCTTCTCCTCTTCTTCTCCTCTTCTTCTCCTCTTCTTCTCTTCGTTTTTTCTCTTCTTCTTCTCTTCTTCTTCTCTTCGTTTTTTCTCTTCTTCTTCTCTTCTTCTTCTCTTCGTTTTTTCTCTTCTTCTTTGTCCTTATTGGTTTAGAGAATCATAGGGACTTTCCTTTGACCATTTTGCATACTTAGTGACATTAGCATATCAATGTGTCCCCTTCTCTTAGTGTCTAATGTGTAATACTAAAATCTGGTTTTATAGTGGCATAATTTCTCTTTTCTCCCATAACTACACTTCTATGGATAAAGGTATTGCATAAAAGTAGCAAGCAAGAAAGCTTTAAGTTACTTGGACATTAGCACTTTATGCATTCTAAATTTCAGAATTTTTATCCAATGTAGAATTATAAGGTTGAGAGCAGGGGGAAGTAAGGCCTTTCAAAATAATAATGAGAAGTATTGAACCTTTGAGGGCCTCAATGCTATGCAGTCGCAAATGATGCGCATTCCCTGTGGGAAAGCACATTGTATGGATCGTGGAGTTTCTTCCCCTGTAATATTACCTGAACTTCCCTGAACTGTGGCAGAAAAAGAATACCTGCTTTGGTTTAGTAATGCTAAAGGACCTATACTACAAACATCAATGTTTTCCTCTTTTAATTTCACAAAGAGAATTATCTCATGTCTAGAACAGGCGAACCTGAGGCTTTGATTTCATAAAAGGGTTTGAATAACTTGATACTCACTGCAAATGGAGGGGATAGAGAACATCAGATAAAAAATAGGGTAAGTCAATCATGGTGCATAATCATTAACTCCTAGAGTACAATCATAGAGACTGAATTTGATCTCTTTGTGCTTTATCCATTTAGATAAATAAACTTGCATTACCATTTGCTTCTGAAAGTCCCAATTTTTCTTGCTTCATTTCTTAATCCTTATATTCATTTAGTGTGGATTTGGTTCTATATGCTGGAAGATACAGATGGGAAAAGCTAGTATTTGATAATGCTTATACATAAATGAGAAGAGTTGAACAAAAATTATTTTACATTCTTCTAATATATTTAATGCAAGTTACATGAAGTTCAATACCAAACTAAATTGACTTTAAATGACAAATAGTAAAAATATAACCGATTTTTGTAAGGGTGGAAGAATAGTGCCAGGTTAGAATGGTGAGGAGAAGCTAGTTCTGTATTTGCAGAGATATTACTTTATCATTGATATACTGAAGCAATCTCTTTAACATTCTTTAGACAAAAGAAATTGATATTTAAATTATCCTAAATTTCAGTTTTATTTCGCTATATTTATTGGTTTAAATAAATAAGATCGAGAATTAAGTTTCATCCAGTAAAAAGGAATGGAAAAATCCATTTTATACTTTCAAAACAAAATTAAAAGTTTCTCTAAAATACAAACAGTTTGACCAAAAGAAAGGTGAGTCACAGGTCAGTGTGCACACACAGTCACAGAAATGTTTGGGGTTTTTTTTTTAAATTATGGATGGTATTTGTAAATTTAAGATACAACTGGTTTTTCTTTCTTCAAAATCTAGTTTTAAGGCTGCAACTTAGTGTCTTGAGTTTTTTCAATGTTTTGTTAAAATAAAACACAGTTTAAATGATTTATGGAAAGGCTTAAAATAGAAAATGTGAAATGTCTGAAGTTCTAACCAAGAAAATAGTGTAGTGTGTTACCTGATTTCTTGAGCAAGCAGCTTTTATTAGCTGCCTTTCTATTTGGATAGCAAGTGATTGAGATTTAGATTGGTGCTTTTTCTGTATGTCATTGAGATACTCTTATGCAACCATTGAACATAATAAAATTTTCAGTATTTTGTTATCCAGATTATAACTCAAATTACACTTGGCAAAGATTTTTATTTGCCACCTGTTTTCCCTTCCCATTTCTCCATTTCTACTGTTCTTTTCTGTGTGTGTGTGGTTTTTTATTCCTGGCCCCCCTCTCCTTGGATCAGGTTTTCATCCTGCATTTTTTTCATTCTGCAATTGTCTTGGACTTTGAAACTCTGTCTTACTGTTTGCATAGTTTGGTAGTGGTATTAATTCCCATTTAGCTACGAGGAAGAACTTATATTACTCATGGCTTTCCGCTTTTTTTTTTTTCTTCTTTTTTTTTTTCACCCCCCCCCCCCCCCTTTTTTTTAAAAAAAAAAAAAAAAACAACATTGTCTTCCATCCTTCAAAGTAAGTCAACGTTCCCATATTCAGTTCTTTGTAATTAGAAACATGTCATTCTGAAGGAGCTTATATGCTGCTTTTGGCAAATACTCGTCTATGTGGAAGATCCATCTTACAGTTATAATGTTGGATATCTCTGCTGAAAATCTTGCTGGCCTAATAAGTGAGTGGAAGTTTGAAAAAGTGGTTGTTCTGTCAACCCAAAGTTTACCCAACCATTTTGCGGTTGATGCTGCTGGTTTTACTGAATCCAAGGGAAGCATGTTAAAATGGCAAAAAATTGTCAAGACGACCACTGTTTTTGGTGAAATTTTCCTTATCTGTTCTGAAGGAAGATCTTGACTTTTTTTCCCCTTCCCTCCACCCCCATAGAAATGTTCTTTTGAAAGGAGTTCAGTTATAGACAGATAATTTGTATTTACATGACTGACATGGAAAAAAAAAATTCCTTTAATGACAAGGTCTGTTTGAGAGGATTTTTACTAAAGGCAAATTTGATAATCCGTCAAAAAAAGCTGTTTGCTAACAGTCGTCCATTTTCCAGCAGAAAGGATCTGATACTTGAAGAACTGAATTAAAAGCTGCTCTTTACCTTTTTTAATAGTTTCATCACTAGTCAAGTTCAGTATTTTTCTTGTTTTCAGTCAAGACCTACTATCTGGGGAAACCGGTTGTGCCTGTTATCCTCTTCCAAAAGAATCGGGCCTGGCTATTTGTCCAAGGATGTGAAGAGTGTCAGTCATGCGCTGCGGTAGTATTTTAATGAGCACATGCAAAGTCAACATATTGTAGTGTGTTTTGATCCATTCTGGATGTCTGTATTCCGAAATAAAATCTCCACTGTAATTAGACTAGAACTCAAGAGTCAAGCTGCTGGTATTTCTGCCAATATAAGCTTATCCAAGTTACTCCAAAGGTCAAGGAAATCAAAAGCTGTACAAAACTGATGACAGTAATTTTATTACTGGAGGATATATTTCAAGATCTCTAGGGGATAATAAAGGAGGACTAAAAAGATTGCTGAAGAAGCTTCAAGGGGATCTGTTCTATGGCACAACTAGTACTGTTGCTGTGACACAAGAAGATCTGTTGGCCAGTCAGAAAGAGTAAGAAAATGTGGTGTGGTAGGACATACCTGCTTTTTTTCACTGCAGCGGCTGCCATTAGAAAGTCTGCTGGGATCTAACTGCTCTGGCATCTAATTTGGGGAATACTATGTCTGTGCACAGGGCACAAACCTGAGAGAGGTGATATATTGCAGCATCAAAATCTACTGGTAAGTAACTCATTTTCATACCTGCTGATCTAATTTCTCAAAGTCCAATGACATACCAGTCCAGACAGCTCACTGTCTTGCTACAGTACTGACAATTTGAAAGTTCCCTTTTATTTTAGAGTTGCTCTTACAGATTTTAGTTATATTCATGTATGCTATCAATTTGAGTTTGCATTCCATATTTCCTGTCCTAAATAAAGGTTTTTAAAGCTTGTTCTTTCTTATTCAAATGTTTTGGTTTTTTTTTAAGCTTTTATTTTCATTTTTACTTTTCACTACTCAGGTAGTTCTTGAACTGGAGCACTCATCTGATATAATTCCCTTTCTTAGGGAATTAGTCTGTTTGGTTTATTTCCTGTCTTCATCTGCTGGTAGGAGGGCAAATTGCCAACTGGACTGGCATTTTCTGGATTTGGAGAAATTAAACTTGCAGGTAAGAAATTACTGGTTTTTCATAGGTATAGTTGGAAACAGAACTGACTTTTTGTTTATTAAACAAAAAATATGTGTAAATAGGTCTTTCAGAATAGGCTTCCAATGGCATGAATTTGGATTTGATCCAGGGGAATTTGGACATCCAAACTAGCTGAAATGAGACCAGAAATTTTATGTGGTTACCAAGATAAGGCTTTTCTATATTAGCTTGGCCTAAACTTGATATTAATTTTTATTTATGTATTTATTTTTAAATTCCCAGAGGTAATATAGTTACAGTATAGTAAGTGACCAAAGATAATAACTTTTTTACATAATTTCTGTTTGCATGCAGGAATCCCACGTACAGGTTGTCTTTTGTCGCCATCCCTGACTCTGAATGAGCAAATCAAGTCAGGTCACACTTTCAAGATGCAGAAGTCTTAGATGTGTTAATTCAAAGGAGTAATTTCTTATCCTTTTGGGAGGTAGCTGAGCTGCTAGTGTAAACAGAACTGTTTGTGGGGTTACCTTATGAATTAAATTAACAGAAAAAAACAAACTTCTTTAAAAATAAAAATTAAAAATATGACCATTTCAATGATCCATTTTCAGAGTAGCTCCTACGTGATTGTACCAGAACAACTGAAAGGGCAGCATACTGTGGAGCAGGGATTGAAATGAGCAGAATTTTGTCGATTGCATTTTATTATTGTATGTGTATCATACATAATGATATTCAGCTTGTGCTTAATAAATAATCTCAAAATAATAAATCATGAGATAAACATCTCAAAATAATAAAAGTTGAGGAAATCAGCAAGTAAATATTCTGGGGAGTACCTGACAAAGACAGGGCCAGTGAACACTAGTGGAGAAGGATGTTTATTAGAAGACTTCACTAATCTCACTTTTCCCTACTTCTTAAATACACAATTAAAGAACTGAAAGTCAAAAACATGCAGAGATGTTTCTGGGAATAGCTGTATAAACCTGATGTTAATACTCTGGCTGTTGCTATTATTCTTGAATAAAAGTAAGTAAATTTACAGGCCTGGAGGGAGCATATGTATTTGCACTTCAAGCAGATACTTATTCCTAACTTGGGAATATATTAGTGTTGATTAGTTAATGAATCATCAGTATTCTTTTGTAATAGTCAAGAATTCATTAGCAGGATGGTTTTACTGAATACTTTTCATTGTTTTCTAAGAGGAGCTTAATTTAAATAGTGGTTCCTGATGCAGAGAACAAAAAATATAAATGTAAGCCAAATATTTGTTAGTTTTTAATGATATATTCTAGTATTAAGATTATGTTCTCATCTCTTTTGCAGCTTGTTTTTCCTAAGAAGTTATTAATTGCAATAGTATTTTGAATTTGTATGGAGTTTTTCTTTTTATAGACATTAAAAAAAAAAAAAAACACCACAATTTAAATGTCGTAACTTAAACAGGATATCCTGGGCTAACATGGTGAGACTGTGTATATTATACTCCTCTTATATATGTGTATTATGGAAAAATCTATGCTGTGAAGTAATACAAAGAATATTTGATCATTTTAAAAGCAATTCTTGGAAAACACGTTCTGTCTCCAGCATCATCAATGCATCTCTGCTGTAATAAATGCCAACAAGCGTTTTGCTGGGTTTGCCTCACCACTTTTCAGTATGAAAATAGCAATTCAGCAATTACTTCTAAAGGAATTAGAAATATTCTCTCTCTGCCTGCCATCTCTTCAGTATTTCTTGATTTTTGTAACGTTTTTCAGAACTTTAAACATGATGTGAAGTTATCCTGTAAAAATATTTGTTGGGGTGAGGACTGCTCAGGGCACAAATGTTGAGAGCAGGAGAAAAATAATGGGTTTATTTCTGCAGATCACAAAAGAGAGCTTCTGCTACCTTTTGCCAACATGATTATAAAGAGATGGCGATGGTAGGTAAAGAAGATGCCAGTTAGTGGATGGGGGCGAAGAAGTTCACAGGCTTTCAGACAACCAGAATTTTTTCATGCCTAGATTAGGTGATGTACCATAAATCAGTTTAACCCCCCTCCTCTCATAATAAATTCTTACATATTCTCCCTACTCTACGCAAAACTTTCTACATTCCGCAGTCTCACCATGTTAGTTCAGGATACCCTATTCAGCCATATCTCACACACTGCCTTTCTTTCATTCAAAAAGTTATCATACAGTCTCTTATTAAGATCCACATGTACCAACTACCTTGCTGAGATTATTACATTTAGAAGCCATTGTTTTTATCTTCTTTTTGGCTTTCAAGTTTTCGATTTCCAGACTAAAAAAAAGGAGTTAACAGCTTGTGGTATATGCTCGTTTGCTTGTTTTCACTCAAACTTGACCGTATTTCCTTCTTTTTTAACTTCTCTCTACAGTAAACCCTTTTGTCTCTCTTACTTTTCCTCTTCCCTTGTGGTGTATGATTGCACAGACCCTCACATATACATGCACAGAATCATTTATTAAAATATATCCTTTATCATAACAGGGCAGTCCCACTGTCTCTCTCACTATCTCTCGCTGTCTCTCTTCCTCCTCATCACCTGATTCGTCTCTCTTATATACTAAGAAAAAACAGTCTCCCTTCCTTCCAGCAACGATCCACATGACTGCTCACAATCCCCTTCAGCTGTTTCAGCTCTTGAATCAGCTGGGGCTCATTAGACCACCTCTTCTGCTTTATTCAATTCTTCTTTAGCTTTCACATTTCCCACCTCGGGGTGACTGCAAGCAGCATCCCAGGCGTATGTGCGCGTCTGCTAGTTCTCAGCGCACAGGATGAAGTCCTATCTTACCTTGGCCGAAACTCCCGACTCCACACTTCTCCACATTCCCTTTTTGGAACATCCTTGCTTTTACTCCTGTATTAAATGGCATAACATATTATCTACCTTATCTTGCATGACCCTTAAATCATCACAGCTACAAAACCAATAGAACAATATTTTATTGAATTTTATTTTAAAATAGAACTGCATACTTGTGATCTTCAGTGTTATTCTTATGATGTATTATGTATTATGGATTTTGTTCCATATAAGTTATGCTTGTAAGTTATGATGTAATATCCTTCGTAAAATCTAGGCTTTGAGTCTTGGTCTTCAGGCATTCAGGTCATTCTGGTTTTCAGTTGGTGTTTCTCGACAGTGGTTCGTTCTCAGCAACAGAAGCAGTAGAACGAAATCTGTTTCTACACAGGCCATTCCAGTTTGGTATGTTTTACTACAGACCAGCATTTTATATAGAAGCTTATATATTACATTACATTATTTTTGTGTGAACTTTTGGTAACACTTTAGAAATATTTCCCAGTCAAGGCCCAAAGAGTTCAGTAGTTCCTTTTTTTTTTAATGTGCATGTAAATAACAGTGTCGTGGTTTAACCTGGCAGGCAGCCAAATACCACGCAGCCGCTCACTCACTCCCCCCCGCCCAGTGGGACAGGGAGAGAATCGGAAGGGTAAGAGTGAGAAAAACTCGTGAGTTGAGATAAAGACAGTTTAATAAAACAGAAAAGGGAGAATAATAATGATAATGATAAAATATACAAAATAAGTGATGCACAATGCAATTGCTCACCACCCGCACTGACCGATAACCAGGTAGCGATCGGTACTTCCTGGATCACGCCTACCATTCATATACTGAGCATGATGTCACATGGTATGGAATACCCCATTAGCCAGCTGGGCTGGCTGTCCTGATTATGTTCCCTCCCATCTTGTGTACCTAGCTCAGTCAGTAGGCATGGGAGCTGTCCTTGGACTAGGAGGGTACTTAGCAACAACTGAAAACATCAGTGTGTTATCAACATTCTCCTCATACTAAATCCAAAACACAGCACTAGGAAGAAATTTAACCCTATCCCAGCCGAAACCAGGACAAACAGAAAATACTAATTTTACATTTTATTCTTGAATATTTTGTGAAACTTCTAAATTTCACAAATATCCCTATTTGCCATTTGTACCTCTCCACCAATTCTTCATTTCTTATTTTTGCTCTATGAAGACTTCATTCTAGTTTTTCCTCTGAAAGCTTTTATGTGCCAAACTTATCTTGCTATACTAGCAGATAAATAAGTTTTAATAGTAATATTCTTCTTTTGGTTAAGCAGCCTGACAGTACATATATAGAGGAAAGCTCATAATTTTCATTGCACTCGTTGTGATCATTAAGAAAAGTCCTACTTCAAACCCTGCAGTATTGCAGCCTAGAGTTGGCCAGCACTTGTTACAATGTCTGCATTCTGAGGAACAAGAGTGCTACTGTACAAATTCAATCTGCCTTGGATAAAATAAATTATTGTCTTTTGAGAGCTCTTAACTTCTAGAAAGAGCTCCTCTTGTCTGACCAAGAGTAGGACAGCACTCAATAATCTTGCGCAGCATTTTTTCACATTGAGTCTTTTGAAATTTTTATGTTTTTTCATTAAAACTTGATCATGTTTCCTTCCTTTTTAACTCCTTTCTATAGTAAACGCTTTTGTCTCCATTTCTTTTCCTCTTCCTGTTTTTGAATATTTGTAGCAGGATCATTTTTGCCTCATGGTGATTAAGAGTTTGAGGATGATGTATGCTGTGTAGACATGGTGCTTAGGGACACGGTTTAGTGGCGGACTTGGCAGTGTTAGGTTTACAGTTGGACTCGATGATCTTAAGGGTCTTTTCCAACCTAAATGATTCTATGATTCTGTGCAGATTAAAATAAGTCTGGTTAATATGCATAAATTGATACTGCCTTTGTTTATCTTGAGAGAATTGCTGTTTGCAAGCAGTGCCTTTTAATAAGTCTTTGCTGCAGTGGAATTTCATGATACTTTAAAAATGGCTGCAAGACAGCGAACAGCTAAATAATCTACCAGGATGAAAAAATAGGTGGTAACTACCAGCACCTGCTGTGAATATTGTGTCTAACTTCCTATTGTTTATACTACTATTTTATATATACTGAATACTGTGTTTGGACTGATTTTATATATTCAAAGTGAATTTTACATATTTTTAAAGATTCAAAATAAAAGCATGAAAGTTTTAAAAGGGAATAGTTACTTCTGTATCCTACTGTAGGATACTTCTGTATCCTACCTGATGCCTGGTTTTCTTCCTAACCATGGGGTGATCTACTGGAACTGTCTTTAAATGTTGTTATGCTAAAATCCCTGGAGCATTTTGGCTAGGCTTTGTTTCAGAATTTCTTTGTCCACACAAAGGGTGAAATTTCAGGTTACTATAGCATAAAGATTTGTGGAAAAAGCCTTAATATAGAAAGCTATGTAAAATGCCAAAATTCCGCTATTAGCAACTTGTCTGTAGATGTGTGGTTTTGTCGTCTTTGCTCAGCATGTTTATTTAATAATAACTTAACACTGCTGCTGAGTTGTGTGGTGATAACATGCAGGAGTTGTCCAAATGGGAATTTAAATGTACATGTTATATGTGTATGAATTTGCATTTAGTTACTATGTGCATAGTTGCTAATACAAACTGTGTCCTGTTTACAAAACTTCTATGAAAATATACAAGAAGTCCTTCTGAATAAGGAGGTGATGTAGTGTAACTGGCTAATGTCACAAAAACTTGCTAGGTCAGTGTTTCAGTTTCCTCAAATCAACAAGCCTTTAACAGACCTGTTTAATGCTCAATGTACCCCATGGCATTAGGGGAATTACATGGGGAAGTGAATACTATACAAGATATTTGAAATTATTGAGAGCTTTCGGTTATCAAAGTGGTTATTCCTAGAGACCCCTTAGAGAGGAGGGTGGGGGGGGAGATCCCAGGGTAGAAAAGTTGATTGTTTACTTGCATGAACGCTGGGGGAATTCGTCATCTTGAGAAAAGTTTCCTGAAAATAGTTTTGCTCACTGTGGTGCTTCACCACCTTCTCTTGCAAAATAGCTGTGCATCTGTCTCCTCTCTCAAACTTGGCTACTAAAAATTCCTTACTGAACTTGCTATTGTCTTACCTTGTTTTGTGGGAAATTTTGGTTCTTTGGGTGGCATTACGTGCCCTTACTGAGGTTCTTGTCTAAACAGTTCAGATACCACCAAAATAAAAACTGCACTGTAAAAATAAACCTGTTGACAATGTTATTTGTGAATTCACATAAATGTAGGTGTACCATGAATAGTTATTTAATTTGCTATGCAGTTTGGCATTTCAGATAATAACATGGCATTTGGCTTTGAACTCCTGAGTATTTCAGTGTCGAGATACGTTAACATTAGCTATTTGCTTCAGGCCACAGATAGTCAAACTTCTTGTAAAGCAGCATTTTACTATTGCCTAGTATTTAATGGATTGGAGGATTTATGTGTTAACAAGCAATATTACTTTTGTTTCTAGAGTTATTCTACAGCAGTATAAGGGTAGATTGGAGTTGCCTTGTACTATTGGAAAAAGGCCGATCTTGTCTTGGAGCCTGAAGAACCATGTACTTTCCTTATTTCTGTATGACTTTTGGCAGATGATTTCCAATATTGGTATATTAGCTTCCTCATTTCCAGAATTTTAGAACACTGGTCTGCTTCATGGGAATATGAGGCAAAACTAATTTGAACATGTAAGGTACTCAGTTAATACGTTTTCTGCCATTTAAAACCATAAATTACTAGGAACTGTAAGGTGGTAGAAAACAGAATAACTATGTGTTATATTTTACCTGGAAGCATATAATGGAATTTTTAGTTCATCCTGCAAAAGTATTGCGGGGGTGGGGGGGTCAGGGTGGGGTGTTCAAACTACAAAAAAAAATTGGGGCAGAAAGGACATCATGTACCCATAGTTGGTTTGCAAAATAGTTGGCCTGTTAATTACCATCAAGCTGGCAGAAAGAAACTTTAGAATGCAGGGGGTTTTTATTGCTTTTGCAGAAAGATTCTAATTTCAACTTTTTTCTGTTCCTAAACACGTCTCAATAGGTTTCTCAGTTTTCTTACCCTAGGAAAAATGAACAGTTTAAGATGCTTTATGAAAATGGCAATCTGTTGGTCACTTGAAGTAGAACATCAACTTGCTCAGGACTATTTGTCTTGGTTTTCTTTCTGTACCTTAAGGAATTGCATTTAATAGACTGAGATTTACTGCTCTTTTGTATTCATAGGACTGTGCTAAAGAATAATGACTTGAGATCAAGACAAGAATTAACTACTCACCTCACCAATCAGTGGCCTTCCCCAGGAGCTCTGGATGTCAATGCTGTTGCCTTGGACACTCTACTCTATAGAAAGCACAATCAACAATGGGATGAGTAAGTTGAATATTTATTTTGATTCACCTTTAGAGGAACAGGGAAACTCAAAATTATACATTTCCCTTAGCATACTCTGAAATGTGCCCTATTGGAATTACGTGTTACAATGTACAAGGATCAGCTGGCAGAAAAAAACAATTTCTCTCACTTGCCATAAAAATTTCCTTCCTTTGGATTAATTAGGAAAAAAAAAAGGAAAACATTGCTTTAGGAAAAAACAGTGTTTTAGGAAACATACAAACAAAAAATAGAGTGTTTAAGAGAAAAAAGATTAACTGCCTAGTTTTATTTAGAAAACTTTTTAAGGAGAATTGAAGATATCTAGTTAGATCTTTCAACGTGTTACTATTAAATATTACTTGCTTTGCAGGAAAAGTTTTCAAAGTCTGGACCAACTTTCAGCAGAAGTTAGTCTTTCTCAGTCCTCTCTGGATCCAGGTCACTCACAGGATGGGAAGCAGGACGGAATGAACTTGTTAAATGAAGGTACAGAGCCAGTCTAATGGCTTCATTTTATTTTGTTCTTCATAGCTCTGATCTTCAGTCCCTGTGAGATGAATTTTCAGTGTGAACAAAATATGCATTAAACAGCGTATTTTTCATTGTTATGCAAATTGTTTCAGTTTCCCTAAGGACTATACTTCAAATAAGTTTGGATTTAAGAAGATGCCCACCCCACCCCCCCAGTAATTGTAAGATTTCATGCTGTATTTAAAGCTAAGCTTCAAATATGTTCCATATCTTCCTTCTCCATCACAGAACCAGAGACAGCTGAGCTACAAGGAGGATCTTCTGTCATCTTTCTGCTATAACTAACTCAAATCTTCTGAGTTCTTTAAGTTTGCTTTTTTGTTTCTTAAAAGAAAGATTAATGGCACTGGATTTGCAACTACCACTGTCATTCTTACATCTTGCATTCAACATTTATCTGTGGAGATGCAGCCCGACAGTGTTTCTGTTAAAATAGAGAGAGGAAAATGATATGAACCATGCTAGTATATAAATGTAACATACACACACACCCCCCTTTTCAAAATCTATATGCTTATCAAAGTCTAGCTGCTCCATCTTGTGGGGAATTATGAAAAGCAGAAAAATGCTGGAAGACTTCCTAAATAGTAGTATTTTGGGTACAGAATGTAAATTGCTATTAAAAAATCCTTTTTATATCTCATCAAATGTTAACTTTAAATAGACTTGACAATACAGAGCTTAGTAGTTCATAACTGTAAAATTTCTTGGTTTTAAAATATCAAGGATGTAAAATTTAGAACTTTTTTTAAAACTGTAAACACTCTTAAAATCTAAATTATTTCAAGTTAGCTTAAAGAAAGTGAAATAGAATCAGCATGGCTATTATGAAGAGAGTTCTTGTGCAGATCTACTTTCAGCTGGGTTTTTTCAATATTAATTGTTTGAAGTTATGCTTTGTTTTATCTTCTGTAAATTAAAGTGTGGCAAAACCACTGATAAGAATAGCTTAGGTTTTGATTTCAAGACTCTGTCTTTAAAGGTAGCATAACATCTCTCTTCTAAATTACTGAGGTTCATCAGTACCTAAGCTTTAAAATAATTTTGTAAGACACAGCATGTGATCTTGCTGTTCAAATACCTCTGGTCTAACTCCCAGTATGGCAGTTTTAATTAAAAAGTTAGAAGTAGTAAACTTTCACATTACTGTTAGGCCCACTCATGTAGTCAGATTTTTAGCTTCAAACTTGTCGAAATCAAGGGCTGTGCCCAAACAGTGTTACACTGCTCTTTGTGTATTTTATGTCTTCAAATTGAATGCAGTCTTTAAAGGGTAGTTTTTATGGGAATACAGATTTTTCTAAAAGTGAAGACTTTTAAAAAGAGATAGTCTAGTTCATTCTTTAGGGAAAGCTATTCAGTCACTTGAAAAAAGCTCAGTAGAGGTGAGACCTAAAATCTACTGGAAACTGCTAATAAGAACCATAAATGATGCAAGAGAACTACACCTCACTTATTTTTTTTCATAATGAATTGTTAGGCAGGGCACGGTTTGGGTTGTTTGTTTTTTTTCTTACATCCTTCTCATGAGAATAAAACTCTTCTGTCGGGAAGAGGAGACACAATTTTAAGAAATGCTACTTTATAGACGTGATCTTTAAAAATTCTCGTAGACTGGCTTATCAATAAAATCTTGTGCCTGTGACCTTTTTAACTTGATTTTAATCTCTAGTTTAAGGTGATCTTTTCTATTCTGCAGGTGAGCCAGGAGGATGAAATAGGGAGATGCTGGTAGATCAAATTCTTTATAGCGTAATTTATTAGCGGAGTTGGCACAAAATAACTTGAACAGATATTCTGAGAAGGGAAGACACAAAATAAATAGAAAAATTGTCCAATGCAGTCTTACACCGATAGGTATGTTTCATGTTAACTGTCAAGTGTATTTGGAAGACGGGGCAGATACTTGCACTGCCACTTTTGCACTGTAGGGCTTTTTTTAGTGGTCAGAGCCTAATGTACTTCAAATTACCAAGGTTTAAAAAACAAAACGTGTTTATTTTTAAAGAAACGTATCCTGATTCCAGTTAATTCTACTCCTTTCTGAGGGATGCAAAATTAGATCTCTGGTACTGATGTTGTATTAGTAACGTCACTTCCATTTATATATAATGTACTCAACTAAAACCGGTGCTTGAATTAGTAACTTGAATTAGTAGTCAGTGGAGGCTCTGAATCTCCCTCTGTAGGAGACCGACTACAGCCTAGCCTGTAATGCACAGGTAGGGATCTGTTTATCACCCGGACAGGGAAGGTATGGCATAAATTACGTGTCTTCCTAATTGCATTTATGATGTATGCACGTGCTGAAGCAGTAATATGTAATTCATAGTAGTGTAGATGAAACAGTTTTTTCTATTCATTTTTTTGTGGTCAAGTCATCTTGTGCTCTAAAAATGATTAGCTTAATTCTTGTTTTTCTTAACAGGGAAGGAAGACACTCCATCGTTGCTTGGTCTTTGTGGCTCTCTTACTTCAGTAGCAAGCTACAAATCTCTCACAAGTCTGAAATCAAGTGAATATCTTGCAAGTCCCACAACAGAGATGACAAGTCCAGGCTTAACACCATCTTGAGATACGCACAAGAAGGAAGAGCTTTGTGTTGTATGCCTTTGGTTTATGTTCCATAAAATTACTTGCAATGAAGACTGCTAGTTCTAAGTTAAAAAATAAGCTGCTTTATTTTTTCTTTTCATGGTTACCTGCTTGAAAATTCACAAATTCTGTCAGTTTTCACTCAAACTTTTTTTCCCCCCAGAGGACTTTTCAGATTTTCTATTTTAGTCTTGAATTATTTAAAGTCCTTGGTCAGGTACAGGTCATATAATCTGATGCTTATGACTGATTTTTAAAATGAAATGGTTGGAAATCAGTTGGAATCAGTTGGAAATCAGTCCCCTACTTAACTGCCATGACCTTTGTTTCTGCTTGCAATGGCCTGGCCCTACTCTAGCCACGGTGCACTTCTCTGCAGTGCTTTAAATATCTATCAACTCTTGCAGAACAGACAGGGAATCCTTAATGCCAGTCTTTGTAGGCAAATATTTTACCTAAAAATCCAGCTTTTCATCTGTGTATGTTGCATAGGACCTCAAATAGCATATTTAACCTATCAACAGCTCTTCTCAAGTTGACTCAATGTTAGATTTTTGCATTCCTGTTAGTATCATGGCACTTAGGAGATGTCTGAATCGCACTGAAGAATCACACTGAAACACTATTACTAATTCTTGAAGTTGCATGTGAATAACAAATGTAAGTTGATCATCTAAATCAAGCATACTTAGCAATTTGTAAATGTTGAGGAAACTCACTGAATGCTTTTGAGTGACCTGAGTTACAGATAATCAAACATTGTATGAGAAATTTCTTTGTTTATTGGCCTTGCTGGAAAGGTAGGGACTAAGGATGGTGGGGTTAGCACCTTGGGAAGCTCGCATTGTGTGTTTACTGGCAAGATCCCAAGGAAAGTGAAAAAGGGGAAACAAAGACAATGTAAGACAGTATTCCCATGTTTTTTCTCATTCCTGTACTAGTGCAATAGGTATTTTTCTTGATTAGGTAATACAGCAGAACTTATTTAAGTCAGTTTTCTCAGATTACTTGCCATTGATTTAAATTACTGATAGGAAAAGAAAAAAAAAAGGGAGACTTTTTTTTTAAATTAAACTAACTTTCCAGATTACCCTACAGTTTCAAAGTTTGCAAATTAGTTTTTGAATTGCAAACTATATTCTTAATTCTTTGTAAGATACAATTTTGCTAATCAAGGTAATGCTTATCAGTATGATTAGTAACTTTTTAAACAAAACTTAAATGCATGTAAGTACCTTGTATTTATAAGTGCTAGGGAAAATGCTTTTTTGTGCCAAAGAAGTTTCATAAATTGTTTACACGAGTAGCTGCAATACAAGACAGATTTTTAATTATTGCTTACTGTTAGGTGTTTACAGTATGTCACTACACTCTGTATGGTTTTAGTTGATTCTTCTCTTGTAATGGTACCTTGGCACTACTACTATAATCTGGTCATTTTAGGGTGGGCTTGAAAGAAAGAGGATTCATTCTTACCTTTACTGAAAACTGCAGGAAATGTTTAGCCTTTGTAAGCATGAGGCTACGCATCTCTGGAACTCAATGCACTGTTGGATTTAGCTAGGGGAGGTTCAAGATACCTCTCCTCAACTCTAGTCCTGGAGGTTACTGCATCCATGGCAGGGTAAACAACTACTGAGACCATTTTGATGCAGATTTTTAAAGCAGCTTAGCAAAATCCACCAGACCTTGTCTTTCAAGCCCTCATGTACCCACCCAGTTAATTTCTCTGTAATAAACTCTGACCATTAAATCCCTTCATAGCCTGTCAGAATGTCCATTACTTCATGTAACTGGTTTTTTTTGTTATCACATTAAGCACCTGTTCTTTCATGGCTGTTGAGTAACATAATTAAATACTAATTTGTAAACTAGAGATGCATTTTTACTACAAATACAGCGAGGGAATCCAGATTCCACAAGTTAACATTCTACATCAAGGTACAGTGATTTAATCAGTCTTGTTTGCTGTTACACACTTCTACATCCCACTACATCAGTATTTTGGAGGGAGCTATAATCATGATCTTCAGTCATGTTTGCTGATGGCTCTTTTCTTGGAGCTACTGGTGTGAAATTCAGTCATTTAACTGAAGTCTTTTATGTAGTCTGACACCACTGTGAGTTTCTGGGTGTCATTTTGTGCATGGGAAATCAGTTATGTGTGTCTTTCTCAGTTCTAAACATTAATCATTTTTCAAAAAAATTGAAAAAATGCCAAAACTGTATGTTTTGTTGCCTTGACGTTCCATAACTGTTGCATGTAAATTAAACATTTTGTATCATCGTTAATTACTAGTTTTTGTCTCTGTTTTAATCATACAGGATAAAATAAGACCATTCGGCAAATTACAGTATTACTGAGCTCATAGCAAATTATTTTCTTGCAAAACAGGGAGACTTTGGTTTTGTTGCTGTATTTCATTCAATGTGGTCCAAAATCTGCTGTTACTACTTTCTTTCTCTTAGGCTTTATTTTGAGGTTGTAATGTAAAATTACTTTGAAAATCACAATGGGGGAACAGTGTCAAATATCTCCTATGGCAGTGCCTCTTGCCTGCACCGTATGCTGTAACTTTGTACCTAATGTCTTTACAACTAGAGCATTTTTCAGTGTGTGATGGATTTTCACCAAGGCCAAACACATGCTGGGATACTTTCTTCATAGTAGAATAGGACTGAAGTCTGTTTCTTGGGTAAAGCACACCCAAAAGTTGGTGTCTTAATGATCTGACTACCGAGTTGCTTTTGTACCAGCACCCCCCCTCATTAAAATACACAAAAAATAAAATTCAACCTCTTTATTTGAAAATATCAAAGAAGGAATATAGTGAGGGTAGTTAAAAAATAATTAAAAAAAAAAAATCATACAGAGGAAGCTCTGATTCAGTAAGCCAAGTGCCTATGGGCAAGGGAGATGCTGCAAGTGTTCATTCCACGTGCGCACAGCACACGGTAGCTGGCGTGACAATGGCTGCGTCTATAGTAGTAAACTAAATGGTGTGCTCTTGCCTTCAGGTAGATGCATGTCTGAGTCAAACTGGCATGGAACCAGCTCTGTTTATGCCAGCAAACTTGGCCTTCAAAACCAGGTGACGCCGTACAAACTGTGTAGGGGGAATGCTCTGTGGCAGGCAGCCTGGCCCTGCCTTGGAGCTTGGTGACAGTGACAGCTTGCACCTCCCAAACACATGCGAGGGGGCGTTCCTCCAGAACACCTGTACAGGCAGTTGTCTTCAGTGCCTGGGTGTGCTTTAATTTCTTAGAGTATTACCTTAAACTAAAAAGCCACTGCAGCAGCTATCCATGCATTCGCCATGCTCTCTGGGTTTCTAATGAGCACAATGTGCTCTCTCCAGTTTGACTAAAGCATTTTCATTTTAAATAAACCTGAGAAGAAGCCGAAGACTATTTTATAATACGCATTTACACAAAATATAGAGCTGAAAATAACAAACATGCACAGAATTAAACATATATTAAGCAAGAATAAATAAGCGTTTATTGAATTCATTCTATATCAACCTCCTTATGGAGGAATAATCATATCATACCAGTGGAAGCCCAAAATATTTTCTAAACATCATTTTAAATCCAACAACAATCTTTAGTCAGACTGAAAATTAACACAGTGGCAGTGGTTATTCTTCATTGCTCTGCCCAGCCTCAATTTTTTTCCCCTTTTAACCATCACTGAAGAACAGCCAGAGCACCTCTTTGTTTTTTTTTTTTTTCCCCTCTTCTCCTTTCTTTCCTTTTTTCTCTTTAGCTGCAAGAGAAGTCACAAAATCTTCAATGATAGTTTGAGGATCATGTGTATTTTCTTAGTCTTAAGAAAAAAGTGAATTTATCCTTTGTGAAACAGTTAAAAATGAAGTTGTATTTAATTACCAAATGTAATGGCAGAAATTCACTGGAAATTCTAGAAAATGCCTTGACAGATTCAAATTTGGCACAACATACTTCATATATTTTGACTTCACACAATCGGATGAAGGAGAATTAAGGACATTGGCTCATTTTTTCATTTAAATGAGAAAAGAAAGACTTTCCGTATTCATACGTGCTGATCATTATGGCACAAGCAGGAGCAACTTTAAACAGCCGTGGAACGATACCTGCCCAGAAGAGAAAGGAAAGTATTCACTATCATTTTTTTTCAGACTGAAGTGCCATAGTATCATTTAGCGGTCACAATATATTGATACCATAGTATATCAGTGTAGAACTGGGATTGTACCTGTTCACATTCCTCTAAATACTGAAATTACTGTCTGTAGGTATTACCATTGTAACAACCTTATGCGCTGACCTGTGCCACCCTGTGTGGCCTGCCTGCCCCAAGGCCGTTGTGTCTCTGCCCTTTCTGTCTCCCCACGGAGGGGGAGCACCTTGAGCTGCAGGGCTACTTTGCTCCAGCACAGAAGAGGTGGCCCTGGGGGCAGTCTGTGTGCATTGACACTTAGGGGAGGGCACACTTACTCCTCGTGTGGGACAAGCAGAAGCTTGTGACCTCTCAGGTGGGACAACAAGAGGTTCAGGAAGCCCTGAATCCTGAAATGGATAAAGTTAGAGAGGAAACAGCTCAAGTACCATGCTGGGCTGTACCCTCTGCCATTGGTATGTGTCTCAGCCCTTCAAGACAACTAAGTAAAAAGCGTGATCCCGCCATTATCTCCTAAGACCTACAGCACTAAATTTACTAAAATGGAAGGATCCTGGTCACATGTAAAAACGATAGAATTTAGGCATTAAATGTCTCCCATTACAATCAACTATGATCTTGTCAGTGGAGTTAGAAGGCGATTCAGCTTACCTAGAGGTAGGAAAATAAGGCTGAATCCACTTGTCTACATACAGCCCAAACTACTTCCACTTGAAATGCAAAGATGTCTGCATACAGCTAGTGGAGATGGCGCATGACCTATGGAAAACTTGTGTCCCTTTGGAACAGTAGCAGGAAGCCAGGCAGAATATCCCCAAGTCATCTCACCTACTTGTAGGCGACTGAACTGAGATAGTGGCTGATCAAGAGAATGTCTCTACGCTCGGTTACTCACATGTCAAGACCTAAATGTAGGTATCCTAATCTATGAACTACATTCCACACAAAATATCTGATAATATTTATACTTTATAGTGTCATGCATTCTGCTGGCATCAGTGCTCTGAAACATGCAAAGCCTGTCACCCATCATGCCATCACTGTACAGCAAGTAAAGCAATTTAATCTCTTTCAGCGAATACAAACAAGTCTTGCAAGTCTTAACCAACGGTGTAGCCATTCACACAGGGAACCCCAATGAACCAATGCAGTGCTGTCAACACTGGTAAGTATCTTGGGTTTGGAATGTCTCTTGCAGTTGTTCATTTAAGTATGAACTACTATAGGCTTTTAGCGCAATACCATTTTAATCTCAGTATCTTGTCATTTCCTCCTTAGGCTGCCAGAGTCACACATGACAACAGGTGTGCATTACAAAGGACTTTTGTGCATAGCAACAAGAGAATATTGCCCCAGCCATTCAAGAGAACAGGACAACAGCAGCCTCACCCATCAGGTAGACTTGCTGAAGATAGAAAGACATGGGAATCTCTTCCCCTACAGCCTGGGAGAAGGGCATGGGGGGAGCTGAACGACAAGTACCAGGGAAGTAGGAAAGCTTAGGGAGATGAGCATCCTGAGATGGACACACAGGAAGTCAAGAGCACTTTGTGACTATGAGCATTTTATATACATTCAAGGTTGACTTTTCAGTCTCCAGTTGCCATACACAGAAAGCAGGATATTCAAAAGGAAAACACTTTAAAAACAGTTTAGTTATGAAGTGATACTGTTTTAGTCTGGTGATACTTAGGCTAGTAAATTATTGAGAGAACTACCTGAATGTACATATTCAACAAAGGCAAATTTTCACCGCCAGGTAAAGATTTGCTTTTGTTTAATGAATATTAGTAATTCTTCACAAAAAGATATGAACCAGTAATTAGAATTCTTGAGGATGTGTAATCAGCTTGAACATTCACACTGTGAATATCCATTTGCACTGTCATGTGAGGGTGGAAACTCTTATTCTCTCAGTTCCTGTCACATGTGGTGGCAATCCCAAACTGCCTTTGTGCATACTCAGGTATGCAGAGTGGGAAATGCCTACCACCGCCTGTGTTTCCTCTTAATTCCCATTCAGCCACAATACAGGAAAGGGAAAGAAGGTAGATAGCGAGTGCACTTGTGGATGGCAGGTCTCAAAGAACTACATTAACTGATAATCACAGCACAGCATACATGTGCGCTCCCAAAATGTAACACAGTAACCTCCACATTCATATTTATTTGGATATGAATTGTGGACTGAAGCAAAACTTATAAGCATTCACCATGAAATGCATTTCTTTGAATGGTGGAAGAATGTTTAGTTATAGGTAGGTTGGAGGAACTAAGAACCTCAAACCAAGCCATCCTCCAGAAAAAAATGCTCTATTTCATTTGATATAGGCTGAAATGACTGCAGACATCTTGCTAAACACTCTGTTGTTATCAAGACAGACTTGATAATGGTGATGAACCACAGCAAACCACAAGTATTTTGGAAGGTAAGATATAAAATATGACTTTCTATAAGGTACAAAAATAAACATCTAGAAGAGCTAAAGGAACATAACAGCTTCTTTCTCAAATGGCTCCGTAGTCACATACTACTGCTTTTGAACCCACGGATGAAAACTTTCGGCCTCCCCCCTTCAAATTAGGCCCCAACACCCCCATTCCTCTATGAAATAACGAGGCATAGACCAATCTACTGTAAAAATGCCCTCCATTCAGAACACAAACATTTCCGCTTGAAGTAGAGCTTGAAGTAGACTCTCAGAGAAAGAAGAAATAATGTATTGAGAGACTGAAGAGGGACAAATGATATGATGTAGAGTTCTTTGTGTCTCAAGAACTCAAGATACCTGCTGTGATGTTTAGTAAGCTGCAGGGATCTACTCTAATGTAAAAGAGAAAGAAATGAGAAGAAAAAGAGGGTATTGCAACCACCAGAAGAATAACAGGCACCTCCCAATGGCATCTTCAGGATGGCTGACAGAACGTTCGTAGCTCCATGGAAGAGATGTTAGCAGCTGTAGTCTGATACTGTCACTGTTCTAGAGACAGAAGTTTGAGAATAGTCTGGTCTAGGGCTCTGCTTTGCTACAGAGCTGCCATACTGTATTTCTTGAGGGACAGTAGATACAACACCAAATGATCTAAAAATTGTACAAAAATCTTTAAGAAGTGAAGACTTGATAAATTTTTTATTTCAATAATGTTTTTACAGAAAGACAAATTTTCCACTAAAACCTGAATTCCGCAGGCATGCTAAGCTTTACAGCCAAGAAAACCTTCCCATTAGGACAGCAATGCCTGTTCCAGCTCCATCTTGCAGGTTGTCCTAAAAACTAGTTGTGCCCACAGTAATTCACCACAAAGTTCTCCCAGGGTACAGAGCCATTCAGTTTAGTTATTGGAGAAGTTCCTGTGCATATGGGGTAAAGAGTATCTGGTAGTTGCAGAGAGAAAATTAGGGTGGGGAGAGCAGCATGTAGCTAAACTATCAAAATACTTTTGGTTTTAGTTACCAGATTGGCAACTAGAAACACAACTTGCTTTCTGTGGCTACTTAGGACGCGTCGGACAAGAATGCAAGAACCCCAGTTTCTGGCAAACCCTATCTTTTCTTCCTGTTTTGCTTGACAGAGCATGCCAAGTAGAAACCTCTGACAAATCTAGCAGGATCCATGACAGCTGCTGCCAAATATCTACAAATCTGTGAAAAAATTTCCATGTCATTCTCCAAGAGAATATTCTGGGATCTGGCTAAATCCACGTGAATTACTGGAAGGACTGGTGATTATCTCATAAGGGAGTCAATCCTTTTTGGTAACTACAGAAGTGGAACATTCTCTGAAAGATCTTAAGAATTAAAAGAAATCTTCAGTTTCAGGATGAGGGAACAGTGAGGAACTTTTGCTCCAATGCTGGAATGTCGTTTTTCTTGTCTCTTATGTCACACTTGCCAGCTCACAAAGTCCCTGTTCTGGCCAGGGCAGTTTGGTTATGCAGTGGAAAAGACACTTGTAAGTCTCAGGAGGTCTCAGGAGCTTCTATGATCACTCTTGATGCCAGAAAGTCCTCTTACAATTGAGCCATAATGATGAAAATAAGGAGGAATAGTATTTCTTTTTTTTAGCTTCGTTGCTGGAGGCTTTGAATTAGTACCAAGGATTAGGTCATACGATTAGGTAGGGCTCACTGGTTTCAGAGAGTTGCCAGGATTTGAAAAAGACACCAGAAGGTATTCCTGGGGGTTTCTTTTCTGTTCTATAAATATGCAGGGTTTAAATGGCCAAGATATCTTATGATGCTCAGGGATACATCTGTGCTGGTCAGCAGTAGAAATAACTACTGCATTCAGGGCTAAAAAGTGATCTTTGCCAAAGCTATCAAAAAGACTAAGAGACAGTCTTTAAGACAGTCCATGCAAGAAGAAAAATAAAATACAGCAAGGAATCACACAGCTAAGTGGGGTCTTAACAGTGATATTCTGTCTTACCGAATGGCTCAACGGAACTGAAACAGCACGAGCTACATGCTAACCTATGTACTGATGTGCTGAACGCTGGACACAGCTGGGCAGCAATGGTCCCTCGATAGGTTCAGTGAGAGTAAGGAAGTCATGTAAGATGTGTACACTTGTGTGAGTACACATGAGATAATGTACAAGTAAAATTTGAAAACTCTTTGACTCATTCATAATTCATTAAATTGTCAAGATTGCATTTCTCCATCAGTTTAAACATAAAAATTTAACAAAGATTTTAAATAATGTTTCTAGTTTGATAGAAAATTTAAAGGGAAAAATTCTTGGGGAATAGTTGTTGCATGACCTTGAATGTCCCAGATATTATACAGTATTTGACATAATTATTCCCATCTAGCAAACAAACAAATACTAATATAATTGCCATATCTTCCAGTCCTCTGTAAAAAACTGCATTGAAGTCCAACTTAAAATGACTGCATCGTAGGATAGATGAGAACTATCCTGAGCCTAGTATTCCACAGGCCAATAACAGTATTTTATTATGTGAATTCTACTTCAAAATATCTATTCCATACTCAGACTTCTTGGTTTCTCAATAATGCATCTTCTTCAAAGACTAAGAAAGGAGACAGAAAAATACCACTGAAGCTTAAGTTCTGTTTCTGAGACAGAAAGAACCAAAAAGTTGAGTATAGAAACTAGTACGAGACGAAGAAGAAAAATTAGGATGGCTATTCCTAAACACAGGTGCTACAACAGTACTGACGGTTTGGAAATTTTTAGCACTGGACTAAAAACTCCATCTAAGAAACTTTCTCAGTCTAGAAACACCTCCATACTGTAGCCTCCAAACCTACAATCCATTAGATTTCCCTTGTAACAATTCTTTCTGAAAAACTCAAGCATTACAGTTGAAGAAATCAACAAATTATTTAAATTTTAAAAAACCTATTTCCTGAACTGAATCTTTTCCCACTGTTTTTAACTGCCAATACAGCCGTATTTGTCAAGCCCATTCCCTCTATTTTTTAAATAAATCGTGTCCATCTTGGTCAGCTGTAGCTTAGTAACTTGTGAAGAGACTACCAAAATTCTCTCTGTATGTATGCATGTCTGTTGCTTTATATATACAAACTATTCCATAACTAAGAGTGTTCACAGAGATGGAAATATTATATAATTTACGCACATTAAAATCTATAATCACTTGTTACCGATTAAAAAACTTTCTCTCTAGTCTGAGTTTTTTTAGAAAGATATCAAAAGATTTACCAGCAAATAATCCAGTAATCCCATTTTTAGCGACAATTTTCCTCATAAGTGCCCAGGTTGATGTACAGTCCCTCTGTGGAACTCAATATAGTACAAGAAAACAGTGAATTAAGCAATATATACAATGCCACAGAAAAATAGTTTTAGAAATCAGAGACAGGCACTTCAGATGTAATTATTAGGTTTAATTAATTTTATGTTAATTTTATCCATACTATTTATACAGGATGGTAAATTCATACAGTATGCAAATTCATACAATACTCAAGTTAAAACAGCATGACATTGAAAAACCTGTAGTAACGCCTGGAGTAAGACATATGAACAGAGACAATATTCCTTACTAGAGTAACTGATACAGTTGAAAAAAGTCATCTAGCTTTCAAATGAGCCAGTCCTTCTCCATGTCACTTTATACATGCAGCTAAAAGATCATCACAATTCAGATTTTTAACCAAGAACTTGCCTTTATGATAAACTGAATCTAAAGGTAAGTTTTGAGACTTGATATCATAAGAATGAATATAATAATTAAGCTAGGACACTACACCTTACATCTAAGTTTACAAAAATCAAATCCCCCCTAAATTTATGTTAGTTTAAGAAAGTATAGGTCTAGGAGATGTGGATCACAGTCCCTTGTAGAGCTAAATCACATACCATAAGCAACCTAACTGCAGCAGCATCAAGAAGCAATCTGCATTGCAGACATAGGCAACTGTTTGAAACGGAGGAATTTTTTTTGTGCTATTTCACTCTGCACATGCTGTTTTCATTGATCTGTAATACGAAAGTGGCTAAGACATTTTTTTCTAGATGAAAGTTAAAACAGTTTCATAGAATA
>NW_009196518.1:0-15238 GCF_000690835.1 Fulmarus glacialis | reverse complement strand
GGAAAGCCGCAAATATTTTTGCAGCCACAGAGAGACAATATATAGATGCATAGTCAGTGCCCAACTCTAACAGCAACTGGATTTGGAAAGAATTAAACTAGTACAAATTATAGATAATCATAATGAAATTTTAAATATATATTAATCTAGTTAATATCAGCCTAATAAATATATGGCAGCTACCTGTGATTCAAAGTGGTGTTAGCAATGAATTCTTACATTCATCAGCACAAGGGAAGAACTGAAACACTATTTATGTTTAAAGCTTTTTTGATCTTTGTCTGTTCTGCAGTGAAACATGTTCTTTCAAGAATTATACCAGAAAAAATAATTTACCTGAGAGAATGAACCCTCATGCCAAAAAGGGAGCACCAAGTTTTCATTACATCTTTCTGAACTAGGGCCTTCAAATTAGTTTCTAAGCAGAAACTGTTTGGGTACTCAGCCTTTTTACTAGTCTGTTACCTTAAAGCCATGATCTAACATTTATTTAAGTTAATGAAAGTCCCTCACTGGTCCAGGCCCCAAGCAATGGAAAAAAAAGTTTTTAGATACAACTTGAATCTGTATAAAACACAGTGGTGCTGAACACAGAACAAAAAAGAAACTTACTTCCTCTTTCATCCTTTAAAGTTCTTAGGATATTCACTAATATGCCCTCAAAAATAATTTCTTTGAAATCACACAAAAAGAAGGTAAAAAATACACAACCTGAGCACAGTGCTTTCTCTCTCTAGCCTAATATTTAACAAAAGGAGAATATTGTTATGAAGGAGCAAATGGTAGTGAATGTGCAAACATTTTATCATGGTTTTTTTATCAGCTCAAAAGTCTTTTTCACTAGATCACTGTTCACCTGAATGTTTTATAAGAAATTAAATTTTTGCCTATTTAAATATAACTTATTTAAATGTCTACAAATTTGTAATTGGTCTGCCTAAATGTAATAGCTCTGGATTTTTTTGTTTATATTTTATACCATGTTATTAACCTAAATGGTACTGAACTCACACCTTTTCCCTCCTCCATGCCATTAATGAAATATTGTATTTATCCTAGGAGATAAAAAATATCCTACGAGATGTTACAATTTGGAGAAGAAAAAAGGCTTTAGTGATAGAATTTTTAGATAAACTTCAGAAGAAGAGACAAATATTTAAAATCCTTACCAGAAGTCTATATACTCAAACACGAGGTTTTATTTTTCCAAACATTATGAGTTTTTTTTCTCCTTACCAGCAACTTACTTTTTAAGGTCTCATTCTCCCAAAGTTCAGTCTGCCTATGTGTTTTCACAACATCAAATGGCAGAGTTACGACAGCTGCAATCTATCAAGAAAAGAAATCAGTTTTAATGTTAGAGCACAAACAATTAAAATTTAATTAAAATTTTTAAGTTAAAGTGCAGACAATTTAAAGCTAGATTTGATATTCCAAGTGCCTGATATTATTAAAAGTCTTGTATTTCAGAACACTGTAATTTATTCAAATATACATAATCAGCTTGAATGCCAGACCATGTGTATTTAAAGTAGATGCACTCCAAAACACACATCATTTCTGAAAGAACCATATAAAATCATACCTCTTTTAAATAGTTTATTAGTGATAATAATAATCAGTAGTACTAGAAATGAAAATATATACTTACAGAGCCAGATGCTGCTCCTGAAGTAAAAGCAATAAAAAACGTTGATTCATGTGCACCAACTTCCTTGCACATCATCTTCTTGAAACGTTCGTAATTATACCAGTACATTGCTATGGTTAAAAAATAATAAACTTGCATTACAACACATTTGTATGTCAAATACAGAAGTTCTTTTATCAAGTACAGATATAAGAATTCTACTGTGGCAACAGGAGCAAAAAGAAACAAGAGCTGAAAGCAAAATAAAAGTGTTCTCTGTGATGATCCATGGACAGACTGCCTTGTTCCCCTTATCTCCATATTCCAAATTTCTTCATATGATACAAATTAGCCTAATCATTTTGTCATTCCCATAAAGTAACCCCTACCTTAATACAATCTAACCCAAGCACTAGAAAACTCACATAACTGATTTTTTAAAAATTCAGTTTAACATAAACCAAAATGTAGGCTTCTAATTATTTGCTATGGCATATTTCACACGTTTCATAGATCTCGCTAATTCTACAAAAACGTGTTTCATACAAAATGAAAGGTTGCTCAGGACTGCCTCATACTATTCTGGGGGACAGAGTGTAAAATTTAATTCTGAGAGAACCAAGAAATACGATTTTGCTCTCTGGAATTACTAAGGGGGGAATGCCTCTGTGAGGACTGCCAAAGGCAAGTCTAACAATTTTTAGGAATAATATCTGTTTCTGTCTTTGTCTGCTAAACTAAACTGCACTTTTTGCATTCTAACTAAAACTCTAAACTATATGCTACTGGGCTGAATTATAGAGTGATTTCTTGTGGCAGTTGGTCAAATAAATACTGCAAGTGACGGCTGCATATCCTGAAAGATAACTGTGCCTCATTCAGCACTGAGTTCTGGAGGTTGTGCCAGCAGAGAAATACCAAAGCATTTTCTTGCCATGAAGACTGCCAGCACATATGCCTGGCCTCCAACATTTTGCAAAAGTAAATGTAGGCAGTATGTCAGAAGGTATTCTCAGGGTTTGAGGAAAACCTACCATTGAAATGTACGAAACTCTAAATTAATATAAATTATCTAAATCTAAAACTTTGCTTAAGCACCTGCAGGACTCCTTTCCCTGTATACCTTTTACATTTATATTCTCTGCAACACTGCTAGAAGAGTGACTCAAGTATTACTGTTAACCCAGTTCTCCTGCTTATAAACATTTACAGCTTAAGTTTTATTCAGTCTAGCTAGCCTCCCAAGGAATATGCGTGAAGCATATGATTCACACTTGGGCTAGTAACACAGTGGGATTCTAATCACCCTATGCTGCTTGAGTCATTCTGTGCTGCTTGACTGTTTCCACAGAGGAGCTGCTTTCTCAATACAAATTGTCACACTGATTTTAATTCCTCTTGAAAGATGCTAACTTGAGCTAACTGCAGCAAAAACACAGACTGTGCTGTAAGAATACCAGAAACCATGACGCTGTTGGGGCATCATTCAAACAGGAGAGCTAAGACTGAAGGCATTAAGGGAGCATATCTTAACTGTCTAGAGAGTATTTATAAGGAAAAAATAATCAGAAAACACAGAAATGGTGTTAAGCAGCATTAAACACCCTTAGCTTTATATCATCAGAGTTTTGTGGCATTTAATTTCTTTTTTTTTTTTAAAATACATTTTCCTTCACTCATGCATCTAATTGCCTCCTCAATTCTGGCTCTTCAACAACAATCCTTAACCTATAAGGCAGTAGCTGCATGGTAACCTGTGCCTCTGCCTATCCAGCACCCCATGATGTCTATGAAGTACTGGGCACAGAGAAGCGCCCGACAGCTGTGAAGTGAATGCCAGAGCAGTGTGGAGCCTGACTTAAAATCAACAAGGATGTTTTGGACTGGTGGCAGGCGTGGCTGCAAGAATCTGAAAAGGGCTGAGAAGAACACACACGCATCACCTTAGTGCCCTCCTCCTTGTGCACTCCCTCACAGTCCTCTGATCTTCCCACTCTGTTAAAAGCAGCAGAGGGGAGGAAGATCACTAGCTCCTGCTACGTTGCTACAGACAAAAATCAGTCAGAGATCAAGAGTTTCTACTTGAAATCAGACAACAGGAATTAGATAAAAAATTTTAGAGTTCCCTTACAAAGCTTAGCAGAACAGCCTAAGAGAAAGATGCATTTGGCAGAGAGAAAAATGAGTAAATTAAAAAATAAATACTGAACAGGAAGCACTTTGGGCAAAAGGTTCAGATGAATTCTGATATCTTTAGCCTTAGAGAAAGCATGTTGCCCTAGGTTCAGAAGCCTTCCCTATCACAGAAGGCTAAATTAAGTCCCATCAAGGAACAGGTTCCTTAAGCAGGAAATACAGTTCAACCACATTCTTCAAACACCTACTAGTAGCAAAGTGAAAGAAAACAGAGTATTATTCTTCTGAAAAGAAAACGGCTGAAATAACTTAATTCTGTTATCTCACTTAACTGTTAAATGCAATTTTTAACTAAATATCTTCATCACCCCCACTTACCATGCACTGGTTTGGTTCACAGCCAATTTAAAATTTACTTCAGGTGCACATCTAAATGTGCTCAAATCCCATAAGAGTCACTGACTGTTTGGAACCACAAATTAAATTAGATGTCAGATTATCTTAAGAATGAAGCAGGAGAACAAAGACAGCAGGTCAAATACTTCAAGGGTTCTCTGCCTCCAAAAACAGGTTTGAAGCATTTTTCTGGGCCAACACAAGATGTTCAAAGATGTTATTCCTGGTACTATCCAAAGGACAGAAACTGCTTCAAAGACAGTTGATGCCTGATGACCCACAAGTGCTAAAGGACAGTTTTCCCACTTGTTAATGCCAGTGGTGAGAGCCCCTGCTCTTTTGCCTCTGTTGTGACAACAACAGGCCTCAAAAGAGACAGGGGCTCTCACCACTGGCATTAACAAGTGGGAAAATTTTCTTTAGCAGTCTCATCTAATTATCTCTGTAGCTCACAACATAGCAGAGGTGTGACAAAAAGGAAGAAAGCATGATCTCCTCTGTCCTTGTTGTCTTAAAGAATATTCCTAGGACTAGTTATGCTCTGTATCAGACTTTTCTTCTTCTAGACTTTCAGCTTTGGAGCTTTGCTAATGAGTGGTGCTCTAGCTTCATGTTTTTTGGAGCAGTTATACAAACTCATTCATCTTGCTAACAAAAATTCCTGAAGACACTACTGTGTCATTCTCTCTTTGTACATGTTTTCAAAATTAAGCATCAGAACACTTAGGTACAGCATGTTTCTCTATAAGGAAACAGCCACTATACCTATCACAGAGAAAATTTTCTACTGAAAGTCTTCAAAAACAGTCATTGCAAAAGCTAAAGATGAGAAGAAACAGTCTAAATAGAGAAAGGGAATGTAACAATGAATCCTAGCTGGTATCCACAAACAAAATGGGGGGAAAAATCAGGTCTTCAAAGACTTTATAAATAAAAACACTTAAAAGAGAACATGTAAATCTCAGTCATTCTTAAAGCTAACCATTAAAATCACCTAAAACCACAAAGCCTAACAGAGTTATGCATAAACAGATCTTCTGACATAACACAAACCTGCACATAAAATAAACCCTACCTGAGAAAGGTACATCTCTCAGAACAGTAGAACTCCAGCCCCTCCACAGGGAAAACCATCCATCTGTAGCCACTTTACTGCTGACGCACATGTACAGTTGCTTGTAGGACAACTTGCAATACTGCATTCTAGTTCTGATCAGCTCCAGCGGGCTCACTACAGTAACTGAACCAACTGCAAATGAGAAAAATGTGGGCTTTTTTTAAAAATCAACATTTACTAGTAACATTTCCTGAACATTAAAGTCAGGTCTTACATTAAAGTCAGGTCTTACCTTGCTTTATATATTTGATTCCTTTCAACTCTCCCATTTTCCTTGAAATAATTCCCCAAATAAGTTTCCTTTCCAGATAAGAATACCATATCTATTCACAGTACCTAAACTTTCTGGGCACACAAGCTACCTACCTTTTTTCAATACTGGCATGTTGCAATCCATGTAACATGTTAAGAATCCTAATTTTCAGATTTATTACATAAATAGGCTGAAAATTTCAAGCACTTATAAAGATTACTTTTCAATAATTACAATTTTTAAGTGTAACTTGAAGAAAGTGAGCTTGGGGTTTGTTTGGGGTTTTTTTGTTAAGGATAAAAATGATGGTTAGAGATTAAGCTTTTACTGATTTCTAAACATCTTTGCCATTCTTATTTTAAACTATGGAGAATATTTAGTAGGCATGCTGTATATCTGGTAAAGTAACTCTCTTGCACCTCGTGGAAGGATCAGTGAGTCACCACTCACTGACGAGCTCCCATCACACATGTAACAGACTTTAATGATTTTACTAGACCCAAGAACTTTTCTCCTGTTAATGGGATAAGGTTTCTTTGGCATGTGAATTTAAAATCTGGAGCAGCCTAATAAGAACAATTTGCCACATAACCACAGAATAACAATGCTTTTTCCACTAGTCTTCCAGTTCCCCTCATAGCTGTCACAAGTAGAATACGGAACTACATCCTCAGAGTCTTCTAAGAAAGTCCAAAAATATACGACCTGAGCTACTTCTACAAAAATAGATAAGGAAAAGGATAAACAAAAGTAAGAAAATATAAAACCAAATTCAGTCCCTTTATATCATATAGCAGTAAAACCAGTACAAGTCCAATTTTCATTTTCCTTGTAATTACCTGTGTAATTTCCATTAAACAAAATAATGATGTTTATTACTAGATTCACAACAGAATAGACTTAAAATAAACTGTCCTTGGTAGAAGTCTAGAACTATAAAATTTTGAACCAATTACAAACATAGTGAAAGTGTAACAGCAAAAATAAATCACATTATTCCAGGTTAGAGGGTTACGTTGCCCAAGAAATACTGGGTAATTACAGTATTTCTTCCTATGCCCAGCTCCACGTAATATTATCCCTCATTTAAAGCCACAGCAAATTTACTTTAAAAACAAAACAAAACAACAAACCAACAAAACAAATCCAAGAGAACAGCATACAGGTATTTTATTTCAGTTTTCTCTTTAAACAGATGACAACTTACATCTGCTTAAGGAACCTGCAAGAACGGGAATGTGTTCATCATCCTTTCCTAGTCTAGATTTCAGAGCTTCACTCAGTTGGTCATAGCAGGTAAAATAGATTACTGTGGTAGGAAGTGCCATTATTCTAAATTATAAGAGAGGGAATCTAAATTAACACAAGGAAAGCAGGAGCATTAAGTCAATCATCTTGTACGGATATTTTGCTTAAATAAGGAAAAGTTACATCTCCAGCTGTGCATTATGGATGAAGAAAAAGCATTAATCCCATGGCTTTGATTCACTGTCTCTAGTTCAGTGTTTCAAATTCACAGTTTCCCAGCTTTCCAGTTTTTCATTTCATTAGGAAAAACTGTAAGTAAAATTGTCTGATTATCTCAGTCAAAATTTATTTTCTATCAGCTTCAGAACTGTTTTGATAAAGGAATGGAATTGAAAGATCTGAATATGAAGCAAGCAAACAAAACATTGTGGAAATAGCTACTAACCTTAAATTTTTATTCATTTAACAACTGGAGAGTATTTTCTCTATCTTAATCCACACTTATGATTCTCATTACTTGAAAGACAATGTGGAGTGAGTAAATATAAGCTTTTTTCATTCCAGCGTAGTACAGACTATAGGAAAACCAGCTAGATCTATAATCATTCAGTGTAGGGGTAAAGCACCATATCCTACTATAAAATGGGAATTACATTTCTGTGTTATGTCTGTGCCAGTATAGCACATACCACCATTACCAAAAAACAGTGAAGACTGCCATGCTTGGAAAACCAACAAGCCATAGTTTAGATCTTCTTTTAAAAACTGTGTACCTCTCTCCAGTCAAGAAGCTGGTTCTTCTCTGCTGGAGTACAGAACATACGTGAAGAAAAAGCTGTCTTGGCTGAAATACAGATCTCTTAGTTCAGTTAGGTCCTAAAGGTTTATATATTGAAAATGCCACATGCTGCAGGATAAATAACAAGGCCTGAGCTCCACTATGCTTTGCTTTTTTGTGCCTATATACTAAGCACTGTGTGCAAATCAGAAGTGTACCAGTGCTTTCCCACTGGGCAACACTTCATGTCTTACAAGATACAACTTTCATGTACATGTTAGATTTGACCACTGTCTTGGATTGTTTATGGAGGATGACATAATTATAGAGGTCTTAATTACTACCTGCACCAGGTTAATATGAATAAAAAGATAAAACACTTTGGTGCTGTTTAGGCTAAAGAAAAGAAAGGAGGAGATCTGATAACAATGTTTAAATATGTAAATTTCTCTTGTAGAGAGAAAATGAATTATCTGTTTTCCATGACAAAGTTGGATAGCATAAAAACCAATAAAGTTCTTTGGAATAAAGAAGATTCTAGTTAGATGTTTAAAAAAAAATTAAGGGTAATGAGGTGCAACACTAGAGTGTCTGTGGAAACAGCTGTGTTGCTTATTGCAAGTCATTAATAACAAGCTAGGATAGCAAATACCTATCAAAGACTAGCATTCTCTAACAGTTCAACCTTATGATTCAATGATGCTATCAAGGGGATGGTTACAGTACGGATACAACCTCTGAAAGGCAGAATGAAAAGTCTGATGTGTTTGCTTAACCACTAAGAATATATCAAAGAAGTTGCAAGGAGAAATCTCAAGATCTGGCAAAAATTATACTGTCTCTAGATGTTTTGTATCGAACTGATTACATCATTATCTTTAACTTCAGAATTTACCAAATTTTTAAAATAACTTAGAAATAAACATACTAATTTGTCTAAATAATGAAGTAATTTTTAAATGATAATTCATAACACATTACCAAAAAAAGAACATTCAACTTACAGTGTTGGGGGAAGTCCACTCCACAGTGATTTTATTCCCTCTATTTGAATAATTTTCACAAATGCATCCTAAAAATACAACCAGGCAAAGAGCAATAACTAGCTACAAACTTTTGTAGTCAGTAATATATTTTAGCTGGCAGAACACAAAATTAATGTGTTAAAAAGTATGTTTCTAAAATGGCTTAAGCTATCTATTAAGATTCCAATTTTGTAATTGCTTATGCTAGATATCATATTTAATCACACAAATAGTTCCACTGAGCTGAAGAGAAATATTTGTGTGATTGAAATTAAGAATTTCCTTCCATCTTTAAGACCAAAGTAGTAAGTTTTTATCAGTAACTGACAACCCTGTGAATAAGTTATTTTCAGAACTAATAAAGCACAGCAGCAACTTGTGGAAACTTCCCCAAAATAATCCACTAAAATATTTTTTTTAATACATAACGAAAGTTCTAGGGATGAAACAGCATTAACTCTCAATGATTCTTCAATACTTGCTTTCTCTGACAACCATGTGACAACATATGTGCAATGTATATACACTATATACAGTATATATATATGTATATACTTCCAAGTATGTAACTTGGAAGCTTACAATTAATATCACAGCTGTTGCATATATTTCCCTGACCACTGACAGCAGAGGAACGTTAAACCTTGAAGGTTATTCAGCTGAAATCACCATCAAAAAGATAAACTCCCTAATATTAGGATACCTAGTTTTCTTAATCGTTTGGGGGAAGAGGTTGAGAATATGCTCAAGACTAGACATTATCACACGGCCTCAAAAGATACAGAGCCTGACAGACCACAAAAAGGAGTCACAGGAAGAAAAAGGCAAATAGCTTTAGAGTAAACAGCCTTGATGGACAGATCCATTGAGGTAAAAAGTTGCTTGGGGAAAACAAAGACATGATTTATTAAAACAAGGCTGACTTGGAAAAATGGAGCTTTGAGAGGGAGTCAAGAAACCCTAAAAGGTCCTAACACAATTAGACAAAAAAGACACTTAAGAAGAAAAAAAAAAGACAGAAAATGGCATATTAGTATTTTATGTTTTCTCCAAATATATTCTGTACTAGCTAGTTTATATGTTTATAAATCCAGCTTCAGCAAATTTACAATCCAGGAAGGTACAGATAAAAGATTGGAGAAAGGACGTAACTAAATCCCGTGACTGAGCAGCATACTTATGTACCTAATTATATGGGCAAATACAGCAAAACATTTGTACAGTCTTATCACTGGCAACCTATCATGTCTACTACAATTTTCTTTACTGCACAATTGTCCAGCACTGTTTTTTTAAAGAAATGAAAGGAGATTTAGCGATATGATAAGTCATTCTTCTTCATGAATTACCTTGTCACAGCAAAAATGGGTATAAAATCACGTCAATTAGAAAACTAAGCGACTTTCTAAAAATTGTATGTAAAGTTAATTGAAAAATTCAAACTTATTAAGTTATTAATTTTTTAAAGAAATTAACACTGTAAAATTGCTCAAGAAACCTCCTGCATGAGCAGTTCATTCTTCTCAAAAGTTTAATTCTGAAAAATCTGCTGCTGAAGCAGCATCACAGTTCCCGACAGCAAGTCTGCTTCAAATGTCTGGGTAAAATACTAGTCCTACAAGTTTCAGTGGATCCAGAACTTGACACATGAACTTAACTTTAAAACACTATCTGCATTGTTAGTTCAGCTCAGGAGCATACTGGGAGATCGGTGGACTGAACAGAGGTAAGCAAGTACAGAAAATCAGTACCTGCAATCAGCGACTATTGGTAATATAGCTCAAGTGGGGAAAATAAAACCACAGAGCCAGTATCCTGTGAGGAAAGCCGTGCAGCTGCCCCCTTGTTCGTCTTAAAGGAAGGAACATGTATTTCCTTGTAGAAATTAATCATTATCATTAATCACCATATAAATTACACAGTGTAACCACACAAACACCCTCTCAAATGATAACAGATTCTACCAGAAGTTAAAAAAAACCCAATAAATTTGCAGGATGCCATTTTAAATGTTTTCAATGTACAGTTTTATATAAATATAAAATGTTCTTACCAACGTCCCTTTGAAATGCCCAGTTTTTTTATACCAGGCTTTGCTGTCCCCATCCTCACAAAAACATATATGATCCATAAGGCCATTCGAGTATACAAAACACTTTCCTAATAAAATGGTGTGTAAGAATATAGTTAATGCTTGTAAGATTGTCCTTAGCAGCAGCAATTTCAAATTTGTTATAATGGCAACATAGATTTATCTCTGGTTAGACAAACAGGAGCAAAATAATCTTGGAAAGTCAACGACAACAAAATAGGTAAAAGGAAAGAGGGAACAGATGTACTCCTCAGTGCCAGACTAAATGAAACTGCCCTCACAGGCTCCAGGAGACATGTTTACCATCTGCCGAAGGCTAAAAACAACACAGGACCTGAACGTCACTATTGTATGTAACTATGTGAACATCTTTCAGACTTTTAAATCTTTTATTAAGTAGCCTCAGCATCCACATTACACGTGAAGGTATTATATCTTAGGTTAGACTGTATTTATACTAGATCATCCTCTCTACTTGTTTTTGATTTCTTCTACATCATGTACTTTGAACCTGTTTGATAAAATATTATTGCCACTACAAAAACATACTTTGAGCTTCACATTTTCAGATTTCTAGAGGGTTTAGAATTTGCTAAAAAACCAGGATAGAAGGGACAAGTATTTTTCCTGATTTACAGCAAGTGTGACTGCAAATATTCATCTCCACATACAACATGGAACTTCCACACCAGTCATCTCATTTCCTTTTAAATCTCATTTATTAATTACAACTAAACAGTAAAACTCATTGGCATATCTTTGAGTGCACAATGCCTTCATCTATTTGGAATCCAAGTGACAAGTGACTTAGGTAAGACTTACTACTCTTATTCAAAACTCTTTGGATTCTGGAGGATATGAACTTTGATATAGCATCCTGATCACATAAGCCCTCTGACGAAATATTTAGTTATTTATTAATAGCTTTTTTTTTTAACTCAATTAATTGATAGTTGTGCCTTCTGCCACAATGAAAATACTAAGGAAGACAGAAAAAAGCCTATCTAAAATGGTATGTATTTATGGGATTTTTTTCCACTGTGTCTATTCACTGGCACTCTTTCTTTAGCAATTTCAGTATATATTGCTGTGTTGTGTTTTTTCCCCCAACTACGCTGAAGAAACAAACATAATTATTGTGAAACAAAGGAAAACATTCTGTAGCTCAGCATTATGATAACTATCAGCTAAAGGCAACAGCAAAAAGCAAACTGTGTCCTCTATTACACTACACATTTATTTACCTTTGGGGAATGGATTGCTTTGGGCTTGCAGTCGAGTTTTGATAACATCAAGAGGAGTTACTAAAACAAAACAAAGAAGTCATTTAGAAACACCCTGCATGCCCCATGAAAATGTAGAAGTGTACAGATGCCTTACCGTGAACTTCTATGACTTTTTTTTCTCCAGAAAAAGAGAGACCTGTTTTACAATGTAGAACAGAGAAGGAAAAAAGGAGAAATACAAATCCCATATGGTTTTCAAGTGACCATATGTATCTTTTCTAATTTACTAACAGTTGCACAGACAACAAATATTAGAGATACACAAAGCTCATCCAAAAACCATGTGTCATCTTGTCTGAAAGTGCTAAAAGTTGTGCTATTATGCTCTGCTGCTAACCTTTTATAAGTGGCATACCACAAGGCATATGAGATCAGATTTTGGTCTCAAGCATGTAAAATATTACAGCATTTTTCATGTGTTTATTCTTTTTCAATAAACTGACCGAAATAGAGACGTTCAAAAGAAAAACGTTGAACTCATGATGTACTTTCCTTCTTCGCTGTGTGTAGACAAGATCTAAAACTTTAGAGTTGTTGAAAAGTAAATGAAGGTTTAGTGAACATTTCATTGCTTCCCCTCCAGCCCTCACAATTATTTACAGGCCTAGACATGCTGAACACTACAGTGGCTGGTCAGCTGGCCCAGCCTCTACTGATTATATTGATTGAGGGCTCAATTCAGTTGCCTACACGCAAGCAGCTAGTGCCATCTGAGTCTCTAAGGTATCCAAAATACCTACACAGTTGACAGAAATGACAACTTTCCTTACTAAGCAGCAGCTAGAGGCTAAGTCAATACTCTAGCATGCGTCTCATGTGAGAACGCATTCCTATGCACAGGCAACTGAGTCACACCTTAGCTCTCTATTGATGCCTCTCAATTGACTAACAGGAGGTTGAACACTTGGCTCACATTTCCGTATCTAAATGTAGGGATCTAAATGTGACTCCTGCAGCTCAATTCAGTTGCTTAAAATTTGGCATCTAGTAGCATTTTAGTCACTCTCACATATTGTGCCTTGTCTTCCAGCTGCCACTTCAGAAAGGATCCGGTCTCCTTTAACTCTTGAGGTCTTGAATACCAACACCTTACGCTGTACTAGAATCTTATGTACACACAGTTGGAATCCATCCTGGGAATTCCACAGGTCTGATGTAGCTTTCCTTGCTACTTTACGTAACATCACAGGACACATGGTATAAAGACAGACTAAAAAGACTATGAATTTGACAAGTTCCTGGTAAGATCCTACTTTGTAAAAATTTGGGAATTTTGTGGGGGAAAAATCGTGCTTAGAAAATTGCACATTCCCCTGCAGCATAATCCATGTTAAAAGTCAGAACCAAAGGCTAGCTTAAGCCAAAAAGTAAGTGAAATACAAAGTATAAGCTAATGAGCTTGGAGAGCTGCAAGGGGTATGAAGCACTGAATCTAACCAACCAATGCTTCCTTAGGTACACATGGGGAAGGAGGTCCTGAGTGAGATGACTGACTATGAGGCAGAAGAAGAATTCCACAGACTATCCAGAAGTTTAAAAGGCTAACAAAAAGCTAGCCTTAAAAACAATGTTTAGGGGCAAAAAAAACCCACAATAAAAGGCTTTGACAATGTAAGACATCACAGCTGAACAAATTAATGTTACCACTGAAGGGGTAATGTGAAGGGGACATCTCACAGGGGCCAGCCTTGCAGGATTTGTGTCTTGTACTGTAAAGTAGACTTTTATTTAAAATCTATTTTTAAGCAGCAGAAGTATGGAAATTAATTTTTATTATTAATTTTGTTGCTTACAGAAAGAAAGCAATGAATTACTATACCAAGAGGAAAAAAGACATAGAAATGAAAAGTTAATAAAAATTACTCTTATTTTCAGAAATGGTTAAAGATTATCAGGGACAGGAAAGATTTCAGTTAACCATATTTGTTAAAATACAAAAAATTATGAGAAAGCTATCCAAAAACATCCTTGTTGAACATATTAATGGAAATCTATAAACCCTATATATGCAGATACCACACTGAGTCAAACTGAGGAGTAATCACTTTGCAAAGATTCTCTCTGTGGCAAGCTTGATAGTTTGCCTTACCAAATAATGATGTAATTATAGCTCCACAACAAGAGGCTATTGCTTGCTGAATAATGGTTGTTTTATCTAAGTTGCTATCACTCATTTCAGCCATGGCTTTATCCCTGGAGAAGAAAAACCTGTTAAGGAACAGAAAAATATATTGCAAGACTATGTTCAAAACTTGCAGAAAATCAAAGGAAAAAAGATTTTAAATTTTCATTAATACATTATGTATAAGCAGCAATAATGCAAATATTAGTTTTCTACTTGTATACAAGCATCTCCGTAATTTTTTGAAATTAGAGTATTTGCGCCACGTTTTGTAAACAATCTACATTTTCTAAATTACAATAAATCTTTCAAATCCTTCTTACATGGACTACAATGTTTATATTTTTTGTAAACCACATTAAATATTTAGTATGTATTACCTCTTGCTGCAACAAAGGGTTTAGGAGCATGTAAATAATCTGTACAAAGATAAATTCCAAGCCTGCGGCCCATAAACTGTAGCACAGTGGAATAATTCATCTAGCCCTCCTCTTGCTTCTGTCATTGCTGTGAGAAAATCCGGAGAGGTCTCCTGGTTGATCCAACAGTCACAGCCTACTAGTGATGACTATATCTCCTGGCAAGCTCCTCATGCAATGAACAGTAACTAACTAGTTTTAACGCTACTTTTAAATGTTTATTCCTTGAACAAATCCTGCTGTATGGCTGCACAGGCAAGGTTACAATACCTTAGGAACGTACTCGCAGTATCTAAAAATAAGGAGCTTATATATTCCCAGTATCTGCAACTAGCTAGGCCAGGAGAAAATAATAACTTAATAAAAACATTTCAGGATATAAAATCCCCAAATAAAGGCATCTTTCAAAATGCATATTGTGCGTAAGTGCAGTTGTGACTTTACATTGATCTGAGCTTTTAATTTGATCTACAGGAACATTATGTTTTGCTATTTCTACTAAATTTCAAATAAAAGATAAGAAAGATTAAGCTGCATAAAACAAGATTCGCCTCTCGGATGCTAACAACTACTGATTTGGGGGGGATTGTCTTTTTTCATATATTTTTAACTTATTTTATAACAAAACTACTTTCCAGAATAGCATATATAACGCGTTTATAAGCAACAACCGGGTTGTGACCTCAGGAGGCAAAGCCTTCTGCAATAAACACGTGGAGCATCCTCAGCCAGTCCC
>NW_009196517.1:0-18707 GCF_000690835.1 Fulmarus glacialis | reverse complement strand
CCGGAGCCGGCAGCCGTTACGTGCGGCCAGGCTGCCGTCACCTCCTGAAATCCGTGGGTCTGTGCCGATTTATACGCGGTTTCAAACCATTTTTTCCCCTTCCGTTAGGTCTTGCAACCAATGTTTTTCCTCCTGTTTGCATGACTGCTGTTTGCCACTCTGAAAAAGCTATTTCGGTCTTTTGCTGAAATACTTTGCATCCCAGCATAAGGTACATGACCTAATCAGGTAAATGCATTAAAGATTAAAAAAATGGAGCAACATTTGTCAAATAAAGATTTTAAAGAATGTTATCGAAAGAATAAAAAACTTTGAAAAACAAAAACCATCTTTTTGAATAAATAAAAGCCCAACTGAAATTTAAACCATTATCTCAAGAGATTAGATAGTATCCTCTTTGTCTGTTTATCAAGGTTAGGAGCCAGACTGACAAGCAGTGGAAATCACCATGGCATTGGATCTAGGCTGATTTATGTTTGCCGTGGAACTAGCCATAATCTTTTATTGACTTATTCTGGTTGCTAATGTTTGGGTTTTCTTCTGTTTTATCAATTAATTAACTTACTTTATATATACTATTACATTTGTACATCACACATTCCTACCACTACATACCTTTAACATCAATTTCAGTCTAACCTTTTCTGCACAATCTCTTGGCTAAAACAGGCCTTCCATGAGAATCTCTACAACTATCTTTCTAAGGTAGTTACAAATAAATCTTTTCAGTAGGCTTAGTTTAAAGTTTTTTTCTTGGTCAGAAAAAACTGGCACAGAGAAAGTTGACAATGTTATGTGAAGCAAGTTGGTTGAAAATTCAATTGCCATTTGATCAGCATTATGTTTTTTGTTCTACTTGAACATCTTGCAAGGTAAGTTGATATTTTAATAGGAACAGACCGTGGGCTTCTTGCAAATATTAGAATGATTGTTAAGGACAGAAAGCCACATGAAAAATCCGTTAGAGAATCTTAGAGAGATGTCAGACACTTTTCTCATGTGTCGTATGGATTTGTAGCTTGTAAAATTGAAGAATTTCTTACTTTTTTACAGATATGGTATTTTTCATTAGGTTTGATTACAGTTTACATTGTGGTTTTTACTGATATGCAGAAATTATCATTTATTTACCACTCAAACCTTTGTTAGGCTTGTCAAAAAAAGAAGCATAGGTATAATTTCTGCCCATAAACATGTAATCTCATGGAAATTCACAGGTAAGGTAGGTAAGTGTTTATAGGAACAGATCTAAATTTTAATGAACAGATCTAAATTTTAGTTAAAGAAATTCCATGCTAAAGCAGAGGCAAGATCTAAGATTGTCCCCATGTAAGCATTCTTTATTTTCTCACAGCTGTGAGAAAGCTGTGTTACAGGATGCTCATAGGGAAAGGTTTGATTTTCTTTCTGTTAGTCACTTGGAATGCTGCCACTGACTGCAAATGAAACATGCATTGCATGTCATCTCCGGGTCAAAGCTTGCTTCGGGCCTACAGCAGATCCTGCATGCTTTGTTTTAGCTGTATGTCCGCATTCTGTACCCTAAATGAGGTCTCTACACCCCAAAGTCTGAGGTGCACCTCTTTGCTGAGCAAATATAGTGGGAAGAGCAGCAAATCACAAATGGGAGTTTATTGATGAGAGATTGTACCCAGCTGTTGCTTTATACTTCTCAGGCAAACCTTGGCTGTGCCCTGCTCTGCTCCTGGGAGGCTTTTTTCAACAGCCTCCCTTTCCAAGGTCCAGCTAATGCTTCCCCTTTCCAGAGGAGGGCTGGTATAAAGAGATGCCAGTCTCAGCTGGGACATCACAACCTATGACACAGTCTCCCAGCAAAGACCAGAGCCTGACAGCACAAATGCTTTTTCTCATCCCCATTCCTGGGAGGCAGGAGGCATTAATCTCTTCCAGAATGTGCTAAACTAAAAAGTTGTTGTTTCCCAGAAGCAGATCAGATGTACTTTTTAAAATGTGATCTGCATTCTGAATCACTTCGAAAGTAGATAGTACTCACTACCTTCATGTTGAAACATTAGAGCTAACAAAATTTAGTAAGAAACCAAAACAGGATCTTAAATACACAGATGCTTGATTAGGAGAATTAAATGGAGTTTTATTTTTAATATTGAGCTAGTTTAAATATTGAACATTGATGCACTTGAGACAACAGATGTGCCTAGATAATTACTGTAATAGAACTAGCAATAAAAATACCTTTTATGGCATAAAGATCATCTTATGAATTTCACAAATAAACAAACATAGGCAAAACAGAAAACTAGAGATCAGGATGAATGTGCTTTCTCGGAAATCTACGTATTTCTATGAATTTTCTTATTTTTTTCCTGTTTTTCCATCCAGGGATCCTGGGTACCTTTATGACTTTTAATTGTTATAGTAGAATAACGATGGGGGCAATCAGATCAATCCTATCTTTCAGAGAAAGGTTGATTATTTATTTGAGCACAGTTCCTATTTCACCTTTCCTGTTATTAGGAACATACTCCCTGAAAAATTATGAGCACTGTAATGCTGCATATATGTTACCCATCTCAAAGTCAGTAAATATAATTTCTTCAAGTTATAAAGAGGATAATTAAATTCTCTAAAGAATATTGGTCTTTGAGCAAAGTCACAAAATAGGTTTGCATTTCAAAGCCTATTTCTCCTGTCCACTCAACCATCATCTTACAGAGGTACAGTAGGATGCACAGTCTGATATGGTCCAGAAAATTTGAAGTTGCATTTTACCTCTGCTTTTGGAACAGATTGTATTTTCATGCAACTCTTAGGGCTGGGAAATGCCAAAAAGACAGAGTTTCAAAACATTAAAAGTAACAATCATGAAGTTCAAAAGCTTTGAAACAGGACCAGCGTGTAGCTGTATAGTATGAAACTTAGCTATTCCAAGTTGTTTTCTTCGGTTTGCGTGACATTCATATTGGAATATATTTATGAAGTAGTTAATTATGCTTTTCTGAACAGGTGTATTTTCCCCACTTGCTATAAAACTATGTCCAAACATGTTCTGTAGAGTCAAGAATCACCCATTTCCCAGCAACTGACTAGAAAACATTACCAAATGAAGAAAGAAGGTTCAGCTCAAGTTCCCTCCCTATCCTTTGTATTCCCTCAGGATTCTCACTACAAGACTTCTCAGCCCAAACAGATTTTTTGCTTCAAAGAGCAACACCCATTTCTTTTATAATAAGCCATCTGCTCAGTGCATTAGCAAAATCCATGCAACAACTTCCCAGCAGCACCAACACCTGCTAATAGGGGATGGTGTTTCAGGCAGATACTGCCAGCCTATAACAGCTTCTTATCTGTTCTCTCTCTAATCTTCAGAGTACTGTCTGGGATTATGTCCTGGAAATCAAATGCCCAGCAAGATGGCTTGTTATTTTTTTTATATATCAGTAAACATGTGCTCGATTGAGTTCATTGCCACTGTAAACATCTTTTATTATACAGATCAATGTGAATTTACAAGCTGTAGCAGCATGACATTGACACAACATAGCATTTCACATACAATAACTTTTTATAGTCCTCATCACTCCAAACACAGTCTGGGTGAAACTCAGTACTGATGTAAGCAGATACCATAACACCAAGGGTATCCATAGACTACAGTCAATTACACTCAAGCTTAATGGGGCCCCTTTGATTCAGGCATGTTTTTGAACAGCTTTAAGACATGAGCACTTCTATTTTTAACTACACAAAAATATCATTTCAGAGTGTCTTTATCTGTTTAGTAATCAAAGCCTTGGAGGTTCTTTTTCAAATAATCTCTTCAAGTTCCCATCTGTTGTCTGTCCCTGTTTAAGAAAAAGGGAGTCCCAGAACTTCAGCAGTTTGGAGAGGCATTTCTATTTGTTGAGCAGCCATCAAGACAGTAAAAAACAAGATTTCCACTGTATGAAGGCTGTAAGATCAAGCAAGGAAAGTGGAAATTTGTATCTGCTGGTCAACTAAGTTAACATGGTCATCCAGGAAATAAAAACAGTTTTCATAAATATTCACAAATTGGGGTAAGATCATACAGTGTTACTAAAGGCTACTTATGCTATTGCTGGCCTGCAAGCCCACATAGCAAGGTGTGAGCAGCTCCTCCTTTGCAGTTAGACATAGGAATTGAACTGTTATTTAAGCAATATGGTCAGGAATCACTGAGAAGAAAAATGGGAATGAGAGAGATTTCTGCCCCAGCAAACTGGTGCTGTTTCTCATGTAGTTCATATGTTCCTTCATAGTATAGAAGTTCTCAGCATCTATTCAATCCACACCTTACTGGGGTAACTGAAAATTGTTTTATACAGGTTTATTGAAATAAGTCTGAAGTGATCAGTTCATTAGTCTGATGTACTGCAATGTGACAATTATTGTGTGTTGTATTACTGTCACCATAACTATTTTTAAGGAAGATAATTGGTATCTAAACTTTATGACCTAAAGAAGCTCCAAATCTTTTGAAGATGTTGATTCATTCGACAGAGAAAAGTCTGCACTTATTTTCATTATCAGGGTCTCTTGATGCTTTGTTAATTTAAATTTGGGCTGGGATAGAAAAGAATTAAATCCTTTTGCATATAGTATTAGAATTTGTTTGGATAGATTAGTATACCTTTGTCATAAGCAAAGCTTTTATTCGCTTGACAATACTGTACAAGAACTACTGTCACAACATTCCTATCAGGTAAATATTATGCATCTCCATCAAGGAAATAGATACAGATTCAAATTTATTCCAATGCTATTAGTTCAATGTCAGCAATGACTTTGTGCCTATCAGATAAGTGCATTGTTGAAAGACAAACAGGAGATAATGATCTGAAATATGTACAAGGTTGAGAAAGTCTATTTTCAGCATTCATCTAATTTACTTCACACTTTGAACACTGCTTGGAACATGACCTCTGGAGTCCCTGGCAGAACAAAGGGCACAAGTCCTCCCAGATCCCATTCATGTGCTCAACAGATTAGATGTCATAGGCTGTCTTACAAGATGTAATGTATTTAAGATGTATTAACTTACAGTCTTGTGATGTTTCTTAATAAATATAGTTTAAAATCAAATTACTTTTTTCATACAGTATCTTCAGAATTTGTGTTCTGCAGAGTATTCCTACAGTAAACTAGCAAATCTGTTTCTGAAATCTTAGTTTTAGATACAAGTCTTTACATTAGCTTAACTACAGAGAACTTCATACTACAGAAATACAGTATTTTTCATATGAAAAAGACTACTGAAGAGTTGATCTTAAAATAAAACTGTATGCAGAATATTAATCTGAAGTTTGGATTTCATTGATATGCACCATTAAAACACTGAAATATGTTAGTTTCTCCCTGTTTCTACACAGAAGTTTCTCAGAAAATCCTAGGTGATAAGAGAACCTCTTTATTTGGGCCTACCATTGTACCTCAAAGCAGTTTCCAGCTGCATGGATAACAGTTTTTGGGTTGTTGGGGAAAGCATTTTTCTTTTATGCAACTGTGAATTAATTTTGCAATGGAGACAAAGACTTTTTAACAACAATGACAGGACTATACAATCCTTTTAGGTTTTTTTCTAGTATACATACTTCATTCTTTTCACCTATAAAATAGAAGTAATACTTACAGCCTTCTTTACAAAGGCACATTAGATGTATCTGTACCATGTGGAACACTGATAAAATGTTTCTATATTCAGTCATTTCATTACTAGGTAGGTGTTTGAGAGAAACCAACATAGTGAAATGACAATAGAATCAATACTGCCTTCTCCAGGGCAGCAAGGTAGAGAAATTTCATCAGCAGTGGAAAAGTCTTCCTAATACCAGTACTGCAACACGTACTGGGCTGCAAAATGCAAAACCATCTAACTACATGTACTGAATTCTGATCCATCAGGGCTGACTTACTTATAGAGACTGTCAGGTGCCTCTACACTGCAGCTCAGTTTCCTGGAGGGCCTGTTAGCCTGGCAAGGTGGGCAGCACGAAGTCAGCACACACCACTTCTCACCCACTCAAACTGGGATGTCGCAGCACAGGACAGAAGAGTGATAGAAGTGGCAAGGTATTCCTGCAGAGAGAAGGGGGAAGTTATTGTAGTGGGGACAAGGACTAGCCATTTGCAGGAATACTTACATCTAAAATTATAGTAGCCTCTTTTGCAACATGTAGTAAACCCTACCAAATCTGAGTTCGTGCCATACAGCAGCAAGTAATGCAGGATCAGTATCTATTTAGATGGGACAGCTCTGCATGCAGGAAATACAGAACATAGGAAGGCAATGAATGGAAGTACTCACTGGATCTGGGCTATGGGCAGCAGTCCGAGTCTTCCACAAATTAAATGAACATTTAAAAGTTCAGATTTATATTACAAAGGTGCAACATGTCAGGAGGCAGCAAGAACAGGGCTGCTTGCTAAGAGAACATGAGCCAAGAGAGATCCCACAACCACAGGGACCAGCCCCACAGTACCCAAGCAAGGTATGCAGGACAGACCTGGAGATGGTGGATAGACCCAGCCTAGAGCCCATATCGTAAGGCAGTATCGTGATGACGAGGCAGGTCCAAGGTCAAGACAGGAAGTCAGTCCAGAGGCAAGATTAAGGTCCAGCAATTACCAGGCAGATCCATAGCAATGAGGCAGGGCTGATACCAAGCTAGGAAGCCATCCCAAAGGCCAGGGCCAGGCTGTGACTGTGCAGGAGATCAGCACTCCTCCAGTGTAGCTCCAACAAGAACTGAGGGCTCAGGGCTGAACTTAAATAGAGCTCCTGAGCCCGCGGGTGTGCGGGAGGCTCCAGGTGGGGCTGGTCAGGGCCGTTAAGGCTTATTAGTGCCCTCAATGCTCTGATACAACAGGATTCAGAGGAACTTGGAATTTAAGCATCTTTCCTTTGAAATTCTGTTTTGTGTTATCTTTCACAAGGAACTTTTTTACTGCATATCTCATATGAACTTAATATTTATCTGGATAGGTATGTGAGATTTAATTCAGACTGTGGAAGGAACTTCCCTATTCAGCAATAGAGTTTTGTTTACCTAACCCTTTCAATCAAATCTTGCTTGCTATTTACAACAGGAATTTCTGGTTCTAGAAAAGATACACAATACAGGGGTTAACTCACAGGAGAACTAAGAATCCCCCAACATAGGTAATATTTTTTACAGGCTGAATAATGTCTATTTGCTCTTGTCATATTATTTTTAGAGATTGAAAATTTGTCTTTATCATGTAGCATTCACCCGCAGGAACTATTAACAGAGATTATAAAATAAACCGAAATGTGTGGAGTGAGGACTTGTGGAATAACACACTATGAAATGATTTCACTGAGTTCATGGGGATTTCCAATGCGAAAAATAGCCCATGTCTTGAAAGCTTTTTTACCCCTCTTTAAGGTAATGAGTAGGATGCAAATGTAGAAAGCATAACCTGATAATAACCCCCATTTCTTTAAAGCACCGTGCTTCTGTTTAAAAATAAAAGTTTTTCAGCTGATGATCCAGAGCAGACAGTGGCAGATTATGGGTTTGCTACTCTCCAAGTCCCATCCCACCCCTATATTGGTCTATTGCAATGAAGTTGGTAGAAGAGAAATGACTCAGACCAACTTCACATTTTATAAAAAGTGCACTGGAATCAGCAGGTCCATGAAGACTTGACAAGATTTTACCATTCAAAGTTCCACAGTTATACAAGATTTAAATTCACATTCAATTTAATTGTTCTGCATTTTTCCCTGTTTTGACTCAGTTACATATTCTGGTTACTTTGCTCTCATTTGAAAGACCATATAAGACTTAAGATGATATGAATTTGGATTACATAAACAAGAATTGCTTTAAATTCCTTTTTCTCTCTCAGAAAAATGAACAGAAGAGTGACATTCACAGGATTCGAACAAAAGTTCCAAATAACTTAATATTCATTTGTGAGATTCAGTTAGTCTAATAAAGTTACTCCTTCAGACTTTTTTCATCATTTCATCACAAAATCACAGGTTTTATACATGAAATAATATGACGCATTGTGCCATGAGTTTTTCATAGCTAAAGTTTAAGAGGTATATTTTTGTATTGGGTACAAGTTATAGAGCTACAATTATAACAAGAACTAAATGGAGATTTTAATCTTAAATATTACAGACATAAAACGGACATCAAAGTTAACTTGTTGTTCATGTATGACCAAGTTCACCTGTCTATATATCTCCCACAGATAGCAACTATTTTACAGACAGCAATGAAAGGGAGGAATATATAGGAAGAATATCACATTTTAAATCGGAAAAGTAGTAGTGTAATAATATATATAGCAGTAACAGTAATAATTTTCTGAAGCAACTCATTGTAATGAAACACTGCCAGGAGAGGAGACAAACGAGATGATAAACTTTTAATCTCATTTCTAAAACATTATCTGAAAAAAAATTTGAGTTCTGAAATATCAGGGACACAGAACTGCCAGATTGTTGGGTTTTAATTCTTCAGAATTGTGTATAAGAAAGAACCTGCTGTTTCATATCAGTAAGAACAAGCTTTGAGATATTTATCAGCTAGCTAATATTTAACCCCTCTACTTATCATGTCTAATTGGCAACTCATATTGCAAAGGGTAACATTTTCACTCTTATTTGATTTCCCCAGTATTTTTTAATTAGCTTTCTAACACGCTTTTCACCTTTCTAAAGCTATGGCCTCAAAAGGCACAATAAAAACACACTATCAAAACAAAATGATAAGCAGTTGTCACTTTTGTATAGTCAAAGTTTTCTTTCTCATATTCTTCTTTCATTATGTATAAATATTTAATGAGTAAATATTTATGTCACAACAGAAAGCAATATAGAAAACAAGAAAAAAAGCTGCTGCCAGAAAATGTGTTTATTTTTGCCATATATCACAAATTAAAACAGACCGTAAAAGCATGAAGCATTCCAAAAGGAATGTGCAAAATAAGTCTCTGCAAAAGCATATGTCTCCTCATACAGGTACGGATACACAGGATCTGTCCCTTCCAAAATGACCTAGTTGTTCCTCAAGGTCCCCAGCTTTTTGAAGACCACATGTTGTTCCACTGATGTTTACAGGGGTTGTCCTAAGCAACCAGATAAACCAGAGAGATTTAAAGAGGCCTGTCCTTTCTGCGCTATAGTCCCCAAAAATCACAAAAAGGGAAGGAACTTTGCAGAGCGCCCTGCCTATGGAGAAACGCACAGCCTGAGGGAGGAGGACCGACCCTTCAAATTCTTCACAACTACTTGTTGTAGCAAAGAAACAAAAGACTGCTACAATTATACTTTACAGAGACATGATGATTTTTGGTTTTGGTTCAGACTATGGATTGTAATTTTTGTGAATACAATAGATAATATTAACACAACTTACATTTCCTTATGATCTCATGAGATTTTTATGTCCAAGAAGCAATAGTGACGACGTTATTGAGTGATTATGATTTATTATTTCAATTATGGTAGAAAACAGAGACCCCATTCAAAATTAGGACCCCATTGTGATGCAGCTGTCCAAACATATATTAAAAGACTGTGTCCAGACCGGAGGTCTGCAAATTATTCAACCCAGAGCCATCAAGGAGTGAGTGGAGAGAGCTCCACACACGGAGCAGACACACAGGCAGGGGTGAACCTGGACCGCGCGCGCATTGCCGAGATTGTAACAAAATCACTGGTTCTCCTAGTCATAAGCAGCACTTTTTCTCTCCAAACGAAATAGGTTACCTCCCCTACTCTTTTCCTTCTTAAAAGACCGTATTGCATATTTTCCTGTTGAATGTTCTCTTCCATAATAACTTACCTATTTTCCTTTCTCTGCACACGTATGTGCTCCAATTCTCCTGGCTTTGTTTTCCACTTCCTTTACCATTTTCGAACTCTTCTCTTCTGTCCTGCGCTATTTCATTCCTTTACCAGTTACCATGCTCTCCTCTCCACAGCAGGGTGAAGCTGCCCTCCCCGAGGGATTCTGCTGCTCACCCCATACCTCCTCCAGCCTTTCTCCTCTCTCCTCCCTTGAAATCCCAGCTGCCATGGGACTGCCACCCTCCAACACCAGTGAAGCCTTCAGAAGCCCTGACTTCAGAAGCCTCACCCTGAGCCAGACAGATGAAAAAGCACTGCATAAATGATAAGTATTGGCATTGATTGTATTATTAATATTTGCATGTTAAAGGATCATCATACAAAACACTTAGCTGCCCTTCAAACAGGTAGTGGATAGAAAGGAAATATCCCTCCCCTGTCCTCCATAGGGAAAGCGCTTTTAACTGAAGGAGAACAAAGTAACCTGTATTTATCATTCCTAAGAAATTACAGGAATAATTATTTACCTAGGAGAACCATTTCTAACATGTCTTTTGTGCCCATTCAGTATATCGTCCTATGCTAACGCTGAGGGAATGGATATGGCTAATTATACTCTTGTCTCTGCAATAAATTGACGGAATGTTATGGCAGAAATGGAAGAGAGCATGTAAGCAAAGTATTTTAAGATAGTTTAAGAGAAGTAACAGCTGCAAAAATAGAAAACCAGCCCAGGCCCAGTGTTGCAAATAACATCCTGATGTCACCGACGGCAAAACTTCGACTGAGTATGAAGAAAGCAGGATTTCATTCAGAACTTCACAGCAATACTTTTCTCCTCAGCAGTGGCTTTTATGGCCTTTGCCTCTCCGTGTGTGTGCTCAGGGAATTAGAAATCTTAACTGTGGTTTGTCTTTTCAATAACAACCAGGTAGGGCCCCAGCTGATTTAGACACGCCTGCATCTTTATGTTCAACCCTATTAATGAAAATAAGATCTAATGTCCCAATTATTTGGATGAAGCAAGGGATGCTAAACACCATCAAAGTGTGCTGCTGAATTTCATTAGGTTTGTGAACTCTTTTTTTTTAATTTTAGCAATATAAAGAAGTAAAACTAGGGGGAACAGAAGAAAATTATGTTTAAATCAGAGGATAATTTTTATTGTGATAAAAATAAAGTAAACAGAAGGGAATATTTCTGAGGAGAGATATCAAAGCACAAAACAGCAGCTGTCTCAAGCGATCTACACATAAAATCCCATCACCTCTGAGTTAAAATGTTGCACCTGCACATAACATAAATAAGTGCAGACATTATCCCTAACACGGTCAGACTTCTATACATCCTCTGTTAGAGACCTTTATTGATTGTCTTTACCAGAAATTATTTGAAAGGAATTATAGCATTGGAAACGAGAAATGCTTAAGGGTAATTTTTATATGTAGACATTTATTAGTTAATATATTACTTGGGAATGGATCTGCCCTTTGCATAAAATTGAATGAATGGAGTTCTTTCATGTAAATATGATGATTAAAATGGTAATACCTAATACCTATTAAAAAGCCGTCTTTCACATTCCTGTGAAAAAAATGTATTTCACATGGTTACTATCTTTTAACATGGATTAAAAAAAATAAAAGTTTCACTGGAAGCACTATATTTATTTCAACTACTACTAGAAAATGAGCTCAACATTTCAGATGTGAAATTGAGTTTAAAGAAAATCTGGCTTGGACTAAATGCAAGTAGAAGTCAAAGATCTCTGTTTCATGAGATAAAAAAATGCTTGAAAACATTCAACTTCTCTCTCTTGGTGGATCGGTCATGCATCTATCAAATATACAGAACATCTACTAATATCAAAGCACATTCTGCCAATGGCTTCTCAGATTCTGGAGTTGAGAGCAAAAAGCTTTTACATTGACATTTGCATTACAACCACTTGAAATAGCCACTTCTTCTTTGTGTTGCTGAGGATTAATATGTTGTTCTTGGATAGCACCATAGATATTTCTCCTTCTAGCTTTGTCAGTCAAACACAAACCAAAAATAGATCTACAAATATTAAATAAACTTTCTAAGTTGGTTTCTTGGCTGCTTTTTTTCAGATGCAAAGTGGCTTTTACTGTTTGTCTCTTGCATGGATTTTTTTTTTTTCCAACAGAGTCACATCTATGAATACAATACTGAAATTTTCTTTGCTTATTATTTCTCGTAATGAAAGGTTACTCGTGTAAATGTTCCTTTAGAGGTTTAGCTTTCCAGCTTGTAAGTGTGAGGAAAAGGCACTGCAGACACACATGATTAAAGAACGACTACTGTAACCCTCTGAGCCTGGAACGACTCCTCATTCATGGCACTAGCAATAAAAAGAAATCAAAGAAAGACACCAAGAAGAAATTGGAGCATTTAAAGGCTCCAACTCTGGAAATACCAGAAACTACTGGAAAAGAAGGCAAGAACACTTCAATGTACATCTGGAAGCAGTAAGTGTTATTTAAAAGCAAGTCAACCAGAAGGAGCTTTTCCTTCTGAAAATAGCAAGTGCTGATGCACTTGGCGTATTTAACAGCAATTGCGTATTTTCAGCAATCCAAGCAGAAGAGGATATTCACGAAGCTGTTACAAAAAAATTGAGGAGTATTGCATTCTAAATAAAAATTAAGCATATGAAAGTTAAATGCTTTGAACCTGAAGGTTTTAAAGTATTTTGTAGTTTGTAAGATTTCGGAGACAATTTTATCTGTTACAGGTGTTACAATAAAGCATGGAATTAGCCTGCCTTAGGGTAAGATCTAATGAAGATTTGTAGATTAAAAAAAAGCCTTCCAATTTTAAAAAGTCACTGGTTTTCAACAGAAAGGGGAGCAAATAATACAGAAATAGACTCCTGGGAGAAGCAGACTCCAGATGAGGCAATTCAGAATCTGCCAGGAAACTGGTACTTGAATAAGTGTTGGACTGGACAGTGCTCTGACACCTTAGATATGACCAAGAGCTCAAACTAGCATAAGGCAAAGGTATTAGAGGCAAAAAAGCACGCAGAGCTTAAAATCATAAGCAAGGAATAAGAACACAAATAAAGCAGATGGGAGAAGCTGAACGTTAAGCGAAAGCTTGTATTAATTTGACTGCAAGCACCAGGGGTCTGAACCATAAACAAACTGCATGTTGCTGACACCTCTGCCTTGGATGACTGTTTTCTTAAGAACAAAGGATATTTGCAGAAAAAGATGGTATGCGCAGAAGAAATAATAACCATGAGAGCAAATGGGACATGTATTACCTTCAATTAGTCATATGCGCACAAGTCCTAGTATTTCTAGGAACTGTGCTGTAACCCTAAGAGAAAATCAACAGGTTGTAGAAAGATAAATGGGTAAAATTCCAGGTGTAGGAAAGTGATTTTGGTTCTGTTTAAAAAAATATGCTTCTAGACATAAACAATAAACCAGGAAAAATATCTTAGACTGTTTTTCTATTTTTAGAAGGCTCTAAAAGATATTACAGCTAAAGATATTACTGCTAAAGATATTACAGCTGAAGAGCTGACTATGCATTAAAAAGCTTTTTAGCTAGACTTCTTCACCCAGTACAGTGATCTGTGACAGTGGGGCAGAATTTACAGGACACGCATTTGAGCAGAATACAGTGAAGCTTAGATTTAGATATGTGATTACTAGTCCTCATAACTCCAAATTTATTGGGTGCAGAGTATGTACAAGAGTCTGGTGAACTCTCTGTGTGAACTCTCTTAGTTAGAATTAAAGTGACCTTCATTTAACATAGCTTATTTTATTTCCAAAGTGAGTTAGGCTAAATTGAATTAAGGTCATTTTTAATTCTGAAGAAAAATACATACTAAGGCATTTAATATAGCTTAGTCTGCTTTAAATTAACAGCTGTAATTAACTTGGAGATCTCTGTAGAAAAGACCTAAAAAGAGAACTTAAAAAACACCACTATTTTTGGTTTTAATCTTCTTTATTCTGTAAAAGGTAAGTGATTCAGAGCCTCACTATACAGTATGAACAAATAAACATCAGTATAATATTGATCACCTCTCAATTATGATAAGCATGCAGGTAATGAAGTCAACTACCCTGAAAGTGTTTTACTATATAGCTTTTTAAACAGCTATGCATTTGAATAATTTTGATTACACAAGTAGCATTTCTATTCAAATCTGTGTGACTAGAATAGAATCTAATGTCAGACAACTATGCCATCGTTTTTAAGTTTCATTCCTTCTACAGTTCATGTGCAGCAATCGAAATACGTTGCTGAACTACTAAAAATACAAGAACAAAATGTGCAATTAATTTTTTTTTGTTTTTTCTCTACTCGATTTTTGTATACAATCAAAGTTCAGAAGTGCAGCAAATCAAGAGAACACAAAATATCTTGCTTTTCTTCGGCTGAGCAATCTACCATGGATTCAAAAAATTTGGAACACCTGTGTAGAAAAGCAAAGGACTTCTCTTCATGTGGATAAGGAAACTTTTAAAATGAGCCTAATGGCAGCCAGATACCCACAAATGGATGATGAAGTCAGTTACAGAGGCAGGTCATGAAGAATTTTCCTTGACAGCAATTAGCAATTTCTTCTGAATCACAAATTCTACGAATATGGCATAATCTGCAGAACAATAAGCAACTGAAAAAAGTGCTGCTTGGCTGATAGCAAAAGACTACACCCCCTCTCCCAAATGATCGTAGGAGATAAAGGCCAAGAACTGAGCAGCTGGACTTGGCCATTAAGGAAGTCTGTAGTTCATCTCTGCAAAAACCACGTCTACTCAGCAGGACATTGATCACAAGACAGCACCTGCCACCTCCTATGAATGAATATATAGCCACTATCCATAGAAAATTTGACACATGCTATCTTGTCAAGGGGCAATACTGATTGGCAAAACCATAGCCCAAACATACCTGTTTCTTTAAATTACGTTTAAAACATCAGAAAAAAACCCACCTTGCACCTTTATGGCTCTTGAGAGGTTTGTGGTGAAATAAGTGTAGTTAAAAATCAATAAGGGAATATATAAACCCTTTGCTTCTATGTTTACGTGTTTTCTTTGACCAGTGGCTATCTTGGGAAACATCTAATGCCAAGAAGGGAAGGGTGCCAGTGGCGAAGTGTTGGCTGCTGGTGTAAACTTCCTTTGGAGCTTCTTGCTTTAAGTGTACCTCGTCACGTTGAAGGAAGCCCAAGGAATCCCTCCTTCTTTGAACCAAAATGTCCCTCAAAATTCTAACAGTCACAGTGCACAGAACACTTTCCTGAGGCTCCAGATTCTTTCTGGATTCACAGTCAGAGGCCATCAAAGAACATTTTTCAGGAGATCTGGCAGAGCAAGTTGTTGGTCAAGTTGCTCTAGTTTCATTGTGGATTCAGGGGCTTGCAATCTCAGAAACACGACTTAAGACCTTTCACTCCTCTGTGAGGATGGGTCCTCAACAGGAATGAATTGGGCATCAGTGGATTTGGTCTTACCTGCACAAGGATGTACTTCATCACTCTCTGTATAGCTAGTGCAGGGAGCAGGGGGAATTGCCGTACTCCAGCTTTCATCCTTTCCCTTAGCACATCTACACAACATAATTGATATATTCTGGGCAGGTCTGAAGTTATGCTGCAGTGATGAATATTCCTGTTTCTGGGTCAGAAGCTGTAAGATTTGGAAAATAACTTCCATATTCACCAAGAGATACATATGCTTCTTGGCACATTAGCAACCTGCTAGAAAAACATCCCACGCTGGCAGAGCAGGGGTTAGCTGAGAGCAGGAAATGTGCCAGTAGTCTGGAACAACCTGAAAGGAAAAGAAAGAGTTAAATGCCAAATATATCAGTCTGTTTAGGAGTAGAGAAGGAGGCTGCCATGGGTATTCAGATACGCAGGAATGTGGGATTTGGGGAATAGCAGTCAAATCCGGTATTCAGACCCTGCAACTTACAGACACTGCTGCAATGGTAAGGCAGGCTGGCCAGATAAAGAGAATTACAACTACGGCAGGTACATTTTCATAACCGGAGCAGAGCCTACGTCCTCAGGGTAAGAATTATCAGTACGGATGGGCAAAACCATCCATCTGTATCTGCCAATTCCTTGCAATGTAGGCACACCTTAAATGCGAGGGAAGAAAATTAAGATGCCTAACGATTTAAATTTAGTGACTTGTTTCAAATATGTATTGAAAACAACTGCTGTAGTTGCTACAGAAATGCCGCTATCTCATCTAGAAATTGGAATGATTATGGAGTGAAATGATATGTGGCTCCAGAAGTAATTACCGTATGAAAAAGTGATTTCCATTAAAAGCACGTGAGAGCCTTTGATCTAACAGAAATTTATCTTTTCTGTCCTGAAATGACCCTCTCATTTTTAGTTCTGGGTCTATGTAGAGTGGAATATGCAAGTTTCATCAGGGAACTATACATCTGCTACAGAGCTTTAGGCTTTACCAAGAGAAAAAGATTGGTCTTGCTAGGATATTCCTAATAGATAGTTCCCAACAAATATGTAGAAAAATGGATTAAAACCCACTGTGAGTCACTGAAACTACATCATTAAATGTGTATAGTCCTAAAACTGCTGAGCTGACTTTCTTAGAGTATAGCTATTTTTCAAAATCTTATACAGATCAGCAAAACAAATTAAATCTGAATTTTTTAGATTGTGCCATTACTGAAATATTCCAACATATCCAAACAGAACATATTTCATATTTCATATTTGCATTATTTGATTTTTTAACCAATTGTGTTGAAAGAAGACAAACTACTTTTGTATGAGCAGTGATATGAGGCATTTTAGCATCAAAGGATTTTATATAAGAAAACCAAAGGATTTTATGTGAGAAAATTAAGGCAAACTGAAGATCAGGGCTAGAATAAGTTGATGCTCTGAGTGCTAAATAAATATATATACATGACATATATAATCTATACTACATTGGTATGTTCTGCAGTTAATTAATGAATATTAAATTGTTAATATAGCGTAAGTTGCGTAAGTGGTGTGAACGAGAATGCAAATGTCCAGCCCTAAGTCCTTGTTTCTGTTGTCTTCGCTTAGACATGTAATGCTAGGATCGTGGAAGTGGTTCATTTAATCTTTCACAGCACTGTTAACTTATATTTGTTATGTTTTTGATTATGAGAGTCTTTGGGTATAAGCATTTATGCAAAGCCATCAGTGCTGCATGAGTATTCAGAGCATGTGCTTATTTGAGAACTAGTGTCATGCATTGCTGCACATATACATGCAGTACTCTGTGTGTATATATAGGATTTTGCTGGAGTACATGCACCAACCAGCCGATCCTTGTCCAGCAAATCCCAAAGGGCAGTAATGGCTATTGGACCTTGGTGGATCCTCACATATGGAGCCGATGCAGCATAATTTGCTAGTGAAGGGATGAGCTGTAATGCCAAGAATATGCTAAAGATCCTGCAGCGTCTCTCATTTGTTAGTGAGGCTGCTGCTGTCTTCTCAAGGATATCAAAATGTCTGTCAGCACCTGGATGAAAATCAGCTGACTCAGATTCAATTTGGCCAAAATTAAAATGATGACGGCTGGAGCGGGGAAAATGTTTAAAACTGGGTAACATCTTTACTTATCCTTGATAGCGTCTTCAGACATTTATTTAAATACTACAGCACCTCAGGTTTATATTTTTTGTCATTGTCTGAGTGATCAAGATAGTCGATGGCAAAAGTACCCTCTTCTTTTCCCAAGCTTAACTTCTCCTCCTGGTGCAGATCTGGCCATCGCAATTCACATGCCCTTCCCTGGCAGAGTGAATTACCGGTAACTCACTGAACCTCTGGGGAAGCACCTAAAGGATGCAGACACTCCAGCTTTGGCAAAATGAGACAGCCCCCTTCAACAGTAGCAGCTTCATCGCCCCCAATGGTTTGCAGGTTACTTCCTCACTACGTCTAAGTCTTGTTTCTGATCTTTAAAGCAATAAAGACCTGGCTTCCCCAGAGGCTGCTTCTTTAATCATAAAAACACAGGTACTCCTCCGAAGCAAGCAGTATCACACAGATCAGGACAATGCAAGTGAAAAGGTGAAAATCAAGAAAGTCCCTAAACCGAAGTGTTCGTTGGCAGAACTTCAACCTACAAAACATCAACGTAATTCAGCTAAGTGTTCCCAAACGTTTGCAGCTGGATAACCCATGCAGCATGTACCACTGTCAAGGTAGAGCCACATGCTGGCTAGATCTGCCCAGTGTTCACAGGCGATGATGTACTCCACTGCCCAGTCTCAGGAGATTGGAAATTTCCCAGAGGTATCTGCTTTAGTGTGCATTAGTGTGTATGTATAAAATCCTGTCTCACAGAGAATAAAGTAATTCAGTATTAGGCTCTGACAGCATGTTCTGCACCAGCAGGCAGCTCAGGGTGTCAGGAGAGGATTTTGATAGTCCCTGTGAAAGATGGTAGCCAGGACAGCTGCTGCTGGAACGACTCACGCAGTGGGAAAAGAGTGCTGCCAGAAGAGGCTGGGTATCGCATAAATTGTCCTGGCAGGATATATATGGTTTGCGATCCGTAAGATTAGCACTTCTGCTCTCTACTCTCACCACATCAAGGCACATAAAAGAGCTTTCTTTTTGATAAGCATTTCCCTCCAGAGCTAAAACACTCAAAGCATTTCACGTGGTAAATACATATATTTAAAGAGAGCCATCATCAACTTGAAAGTCACAATACCATTTGAAAACGCGTAGCTGTAGCTATTTATGACATGAGTGGCAGCAAAAGGGGGGAGGAAAAAAAATCTTTCCTGGCAGCTCGCTTACTTTCTGTATTTTTTTTTCTGTAGACTGTTGAGCCATGTAAACACAATTTGT
>NW_009196516.1:0-1079 GCF_000690835.1 Fulmarus glacialis | reverse complement strand
CGTGGGGGACACGCGTGGTGGGACGTGTGATGAGACCCGTGACACACGCGTGGGGACGTCGGGGGGGACACTCACGCAGGCCGGTGGACTCCATGCGTGACGCCGTGTTGACGGTGTCCCCGAAGAGGCAGTAGCGCGGCATGGTGAGCCCCACGACGCCGGCCACACAGGGCCCTACGGAGGGGCGGGGCCTCAGGGAGGGTGTGGCCACAGGGGGGATGCTCACGAGGGGGCGGGGCCTCGGTTTGGGATCATGGAAGGGGCGTGCGGACAAGGGTTGTGGCCAATGAGTCGTGGCCACGGTGGGTGTTGGCCAAGAGGTGATGAGTGTGGGTGTGGCCAAGAAGGGGCGTGACCACTGCAAAAGGTGAGTGTCGTCTTTAAGGGCGTGTCTAAGGGGTGGGCCAGCGGGTGCCCCCAAGGGTCATGGCCAACGGGTCACGGCCGTGTTGAATGTTGGCCAAGAGATGACCCGTTTGGGTGTGGCCAAGAAGAGGCGTGACCATTGCGTGGGTAGGAGGTGGGCGTGGTCTTTAAGGGTGTGACTAAGGGGCGTGGCCAGGCGGTGCCCCCAACGATTACGACCAACGGGTCGCAGCCAATAGGTCATCCAATAGGTCATGGCCACGTTGAGTGTTGGCCAAGAGGTGATGAGTTTGGGTGTGGCCGAGAAGGAGCGCGACAACTGCAAAAGGTGGGCGTGGTCTTTCAGGGCGTGTCTAAGGGCGTGGCCAGGTGGTGCCCCTACGGGTCACCAAATGGGGCACAACCAATGAGTCCCGGCCAACGGGGTCACGGCCATGTTGGAACGTTGGCCGAGAGATGATGCGGCTTGATAGGTCATGGTCAAGAAGGGGCGTGTCCAAGCGGGGCAGACCCATGGAAGGGGGTGTGGCCTTACCGGAGTGGAGGCCAATCCGGATGCGGACGGGCACCTCGGGCATGTGGCGCATCTTGAAGGTGCCGACGGAGCTGAGGATGTCCAACGACATGTTGGCGATCTCGCCGGCGTGGCGGTTCCCGTTGCGCTTGGGCAACCCCGAGGCCACCATGTAGGCGTCCCCGATGGTCTCCACCTG
>NW_009196515.1:4748-14197 GCF_000690835.1 Fulmarus glacialis | reverse complement strand
TGGAGGGGTGGGGTTATTCCTGTACCTTCCGACTTTGGGGGAATGGGGAAATGTTTGCAAGGATGCACAAGGTTTTACACTTCTTTATGGAAGCTTTTGAAGCTAAGATGATGTCACCAGTATTTAGAGGGACATGAAGTATTGCGTGTTCTGTTTTCAAGATGTGGACTTGGAGGTTGCTTTCAGGAAAACTTAAGAGCTCAACTCCCTCTGTCTTCTTTAAGGATACCTGGGCATACATGATGGTCAATTATTTCTAGAACAGGGGTTCCCCTCTTTGGATTGCTTGGATATGACAGATGTTACAAGAGCATTGTGTTGAGCAATGGCTGGTGCAGCTGCTAAGCTGATGCACATGCATGTGTGGAAGAAGGCCTTACTACTTCTCCTTTTTATGGAAAAAAGTGGCAGTCTCTAGTACTTCGCTGGAAAATGCTAGAGGAAATGTTCGATTGTTTGGTTAGTACTTCATCTACCCTATGGGGTTATTTCTGCAGACTAAATTTGTGTTTAAAGCCACTGAGGTAGCTTATCTACTGGTGATGGCCATATGAACTCCTGCTTTAAGCTAGTGTATTCTTCCTGTAGATGGGAGAGGACAATTTCTGAAATGGCTAGGGATGAGCTCTAGTTCTGGATATTACTGATGGGAACACTGACTTAAAAGTGTCATTATCTCTTTTTTTTGTCACAAAGCTTTTTACAACTCCTTATAAGTAAAATTTAAATGTTTTCTTTGAAGGTTTGTTCTATATCATCTTATCCAAGAAGCCTAACCTAGCCACCTGCAGTCTGGTTATAGAGGTAGTATTACACAGAAGAGAAAGTTGATTTTATTCTTACTGGTGGGGAAATTGTGGTGGGGTTGGTTTTTTTTGGCCTTGCTTAGGCAGCAGAGACTAAACAAAAAACATCTTGTTTCTGGGTTTATTTTTGAAAGCTCTTTAAAAGCACTAAAAATACCTCATTGCAGCTACAAATCAGGCATGCGGTTATTCTTACAGTACAATAATTGTATAGAGGGATATGGTGGCACGCATGCTTCCTAAGGCAGTGAGACTAGTACATAGGGTTGTACAGTGTACCAGGTCTGTATTTCTGTCCCAAGTGCTGAAAGGCTAGTTCAGAAGCAGTTACTGGAAACCTAGATGTAGTTTCAGAGTTACTCAATGTCAGGATTGTTGATCATGATCTTGTGCACCTCTTTCCTCACAGGATGGCAATGGCTATATCAGTGCAGCAGAACTACGTCACGTTATGACAAACTTAGGAGAAAAGCTAACAGATGAAGAAGTAGACGAAATGATCAGAGAAGCAGACATTGATGGGGATGGGCAAGTCAACTATGAAGGTAAAAAGATGCTTGTCTTGACTCAAAACTATTACTCAGATTGAGTGAAAGCCTGTTGCATAGGGCATTAATTTCTAGTACTTGAGACACCAGTTTATTCAGTTGTCCCCTTCTGTGGACAAAAACTTAGATGCAGTGAAAGGGGCTTTTTTTTATGCCAAGTGTGTTTAAGAGACTTATCAGTTGAAATACTCTTGAGACAATAAATCACAGTGACTTTTTATCTTTTCAGAATTCGTACAGATGATGACTGCAAAGTGAAGAGACTTCCTTTACACCTTTTTTCCTCTAGAAGAATCAAATTGAATCTTTTACTTACCTCTTGCAAAAAAAATGTTCATTTATTCATTCTGTTTCTGTATAGCAAAACTGAATGTCAAAATACCTTCTGTCCACAAACTGCATGTAATGGTTGGTGGTCCTGTCCCCAAAAGATAAAGTTAAACATCAGTTTTACAATATAAATAATTGTACTACCTTGAAAATAAAAAAAAAAAAGGAAGCACTTAGTGAACTCAAAAGTTCCATTTGCTAATGACTATTACACTGTTTGGGCTGGCCAGTTTTTCATGCATGCAGCTTGACAATTGAGCACAGTCAGACATTTGTATTAAAAGTAAAAAAACAACCTAAAAGATCCACTCTTTTGTTCAACAGTGGATTCTAGTTCAATTTGTAGTATAAATTGTCATAGCTGGTTTACTTCAAAATTGGTTTATACCTCAGGATGGTATGCAGCAAAATGGTTGAAGGATGCAAAACTTAGAGAAAAGCCCTAAAGGTTGAATGGTTCTCCTGTACGTAGCAGCATTGTGCTCCAAAAATACGATGATCTTAACTATGGATGGCATGTCCGTGTTAAAATACTGGTTTAACATTGTCTGCATTGCACTATAGTGAAACGGGTGTCGGGCTGTTACCGTTCACAAAATTTTTAAAAGAAACCTTCACCAAGGGAGCATCTTTGGACTCTCATATTTTTAAAACCTTCTGTACCATGACTTGGAGCTGGCGGAGTAGCCTGTGGACTTCAGCACAACTATCAACATCGCTGTTCAAGATATTACAGTTTATGTCCATTCCAAGTTGTAAATGCTAGTCTTTTTTTCCAATAAAAGACCATTAACTTAAAGGTGGTGTTAAATGCTTTGTAAAGCTAAAATATATATATATAATTGAGATAATAAACCAAAAAAGCAGTAGGAGGGAAGTGTTTCTATGAATGACTTGCTGCTAAATTATAATGCACATGTATGCAATAAGTTATCCCCTATCTTTTCAAGATGGCAAGAACTGACCTCCTGTAACCCAAGACCTTTGCTATAAATAAATGAACTTGTGCTTGCCTTTCATATTACGACAATGTTAATTTAGTTGGTCTCAAAGTCGTGTAATGCTGACTCGTCAACTATCAGCACAGAAGTAACACCTCATTTCACTAAAGTGGAGAGCTCTGAGCATGCATGTCAATACTGGGGAAACGTATAGGTTGCTTATGTTTTTTTTTTTGACAGGTTATAGAAACTTGTTGGAGAATTTAAACAGCGTGGACTTCGTAGATACCTATGATTCTCAAACATGCCAAAAATGCATTTCTCTACCCACAGAAAGAAAACAAAAGGACATTTCTTTTACAGTATGTTAAAAAAAAACAACAAACCTAAGCCTTTTTGGAAAGTGGGGCTATTATGTCTTGACTATCTTCTCAAACACTTGCATGAATTTTGTGGGGTGGAGAAGAGGACTAGGGTTAATTTAAAAACCATCTTGTTACTTCTGCTTTGCATGCACTAGCAGTGCTTAGTCATTCCAGGACTCTGAGTAAGTGTTCTCTGATCCTTCAGCTTCCCCATGAATGAGTGGCAAAGCAGCTGTGTCCACTCTTCTTTGTTTGAAAGAAGAATGTTTGCTTTTTTTTTTTTTCCCCCAAATTGCAGAGCCTCCATGTAGAAGGCTTTTATGCTTGGGAGGGAGGGACTATAGCTTAATTACTTGACTGTAAGTTTGTGTCCAAATGTAACTGGAGTTGCAAACCTTAATTGCTTAATTGCCTTTGGTTTTGGAGAGTATTGATACTCTTAAGAGATGCAAGTCTCCATTCATCCTGTCTAACTGAGGTGCCTGTGTTAAGAACTTGGTTGCTTGAAATGCAGCTTTGCTCAGTGGGGGTCAAGAGACACCTACAGAAGGCAATTAAGACTATCTGCCTTCAGTGAATTTTTTTTTTTTTTTTCTTTCCTGGGGGGGTGGGGGGAGTTCTGGGTGACTAGGGGCCCAGACACCTTAACCAAGTGCCTAAAAGTTAGATGGGCTGAATGTAGGCAATTGTTTAGATCTCTAGTTGTTGCAAAGGCTTTTTGCTATGGCTGCATATGCTGTCTTAGCAAACTGGCCACAACGATGGGAATGTCTGACTACCATTTTAAAGTAGTGTCTTGCATGGCAGCTGCAAACTGCTACTTTGGTAGTGCTTGAGAAAGGCTGCACTGATTCTGTAGACTAGCTTTTAAAAAGAACATACTCAAGAGACAGGCAAGGTAGGAGCAATGGTTGCTGCTCTGAACTAATTACTTCTGCCTGAGTGTGCAGAGAGATCTTGTCTAGTAGGTAAATGCTTCTTACCATCTATGTCATTCACTCACGGTTGGTAGGGTAGTTCATTTAAGAACAGCTGCTTTTAGCTTATTCAGTGTGCTCTGCTTGCTAGCAAAGAGACCTCATTCCTGCAAGAGGTTCTTGGCTTGATTAGAAATTGTCTGGCAGTGTGCAGTGTTGGTATGCCCTGTAACTGAATCTGCCTGGAGGTATCTAATTATTAACTGACTTCAGTACCACATCAACCTCGAGTAAATGTATCCTCTGTACAGGACTTTAGCTCTGTTCCCTCTGCATAGTGAATATCTAGAGAAATGAAATGGTGTCATCAAGGACTTTTTTTTTTTTAAATTTTTTTTTTCTGTGAGAGTGTGTGTGTGGCTTTGGCTTTTTCCAACTGTGAAAGTGTGGGCTGGATACACTTGGTGCATGGCTTAGAAACATGGGACTGGAAAGAACTTCCTGGGTCATCAGATCCAGTCCCCTGCTATTGCAGGCAACCGTGTCATATAATCCTTTTAATAAACTGATCAAGCTTAACCACCTGCTTGTAAGTGGCTTGTTTTCATGGAAGTTCTGTAACTCATGTTGCTTTCAACTGATGCAAGTAATACATGAAATATGAAGTTAATCAAAAGGTCCTCCAGCTTAACTTTAGGTTTATCATTACACTTACTTAACTGACTTTCTCAAACCTGTTATTCTTTGCACAACACTCAGGAAAGTGTTGAATCTTTACACCCCCTTGCTATGAATAAGAGCTGGTGTGCTTGCTTATTTTTTTTAATGGAAAAGATGGATGTCTGGCTTGTTGAAATTTGTTAGATATGTTAATTGTCAAGGCAAGAAGCAATTGAGTTACTTGTATTTGATACATAAATTTAAGGCTAAAGTATACATAACCATTTTTAAAATACATCAACTTGCAGTGTAGTTTTATATTTAATACTGAAATTGTACTGCTAAAGTTTAAACTGCTGTTAATCATATTCCTCTTCTGATCATAATGAAAAAATAAAGGGTAAGAAAATGCTTAACATAGATTATTCATTATCATGCTTATTTTATTAATAATTCAGGCTCTGAAACGTCTCCAGGTATGGGGCATTTGTTTTGTTTGCCGGGGTGGGGTGGGGCGAAGGGGGGGGTTTACTGATATGGTAGAAGACTTCTATCCTCCAACCATTTGTCACACTTGTGCAGCTTCAGAAACACAGATGCTATCAAAAACTGATCAAAAGATTACCCTACACCTTCCCGATGCATTAAATGCACGTGTGGGTGTGGGTCTGATCTGTGGGCAGTGTACAGTGCTACAGCTGCCAGCCCCTGCACTCACTCAGCCCAGGTGAGTGGCGAGGGGGACGAGGCTGTATCTTGGTCCCTATATTGCAGTATGGGTGTGCTGTGAATGCAGATCCCTGTTCCCAGGTGACACCATCCTAAACTAAAAGCACACTCATAGGATTTAGAAATAACAGAGTTAACACAGCTTGCTTTTCCCCTACCATGAAATTAACTGGAACACTTGTCTTACTGCAATCCAACTGGGGTTTGGGGTTTTTTTTCTTGGTTTGGTGGGATTTTTTTGTTTGTTTTTAAAATTTAATGACTAAGTGAAATCTGACAGAAAGGACTGTGGCAGGACCACGGCATGTCTTCTGATCACAGACATCTAGCCGTCAAGTGAAGATAGGTGATGAAGGCTGATGCCATGTTTCTCCCGACTGACATTTAGGAAAGCAAATGGTATACTTGCAAATAGACTTGCAAATAGCAGGTGGGCCTTTAAAATGAGTAAGACAAACACATACAAAGGTGTGTGGGGATTTTTACATAACAGCATTGTAATTCCAAAATACTAAAGGGGTTTTTTTTAAAATCCAAATATAAGATGTTGAAGTAATGGATTAGATGATGAATTGTATATGGATCTGGAGTTCCACAGATTCCTGATGTTACTTACTATAGAAAATTTGTATGAAGGCCCAAGTACTTAAAGGATTTTATATTTTATAAGAACCCCTATCAGTGGGTATCCTAGGAAAGCATTTAGAGGATATTTGTAATAGTTGATAATTTTTTAAAAGTTTGATACTAATAAATCCAGGTTTGAACTGAAGTGGCCAAATATCCCAATAAATGGCAGAGCTGCTGCTGAGGCAGACACTAAGAAAATCTCTTGAAGTCCCATGGATGATTAAGCACAGCTGATATCTAGCAATAAATGAGTGCTTGTGTTGCTCTCCATCCTACTGGTGATGGTAACCAGGAGCAGAGTAGAGCAGACCAGCCTGTCGTGCTCTCCTCCCCGTAGCGCTGACAAGGACCCTCTTCTTACTTCCCTGTGCAGTGCTTTGCTCTGCAGAGGCAAGAGCACGCTTCAGAGCACAGCACAGCCCTTTCGGCCATCAAACTACTAAACTCCAGGAGAAAAAAAAAACTGATAGAAAAAAAGGAGTGTATTGCAGCAGGGGGTTAAATTTCTCCCAGACTCTTGTGGAGTCTGAGATGCTGAGTGACCAGCACCATATAGCCATGTTACAGAAACAAAGTTGAGAAGCAGGTCTCCCAGCATTGCCACCAGAGACCCTAATAACAAGGTTGCAAGTTGCCCTTTCCAGCATCCCTACAGGTGTTGGACAAACCTGGGTCTAGCTGGCAATGAGTACCGCAGCGTCGTATGTAGTGACTTCTTGTTCTGATCTTTCACAGAAGTTTCATTGGCTGGGAAATCTTGTACAGATCTCCTCTGAAGAGCACTTTCATTTCAGTTGCCTCAGAAGTCAGCATCTGCAGAAATACTGAAAGAATTATTCATAGTGCAGCCTTTTTCTGGCAAAAACATCTCCTAAGATAATCAGTGGTTGAAGTACAATATGAAAACTGGGCTAATCACCTAAAAATGAATCAAAATGTTTTCCGAATTTTTTTTTTATTTCTAGATCTCTAGATACGATGTATTTGAAAAACAGATTCTTGAACAAAAGCGCTACTTGCCCTACTAGTTGCAGTATTTTAAAATGAACACAATATTTTAATAGGAACCAACTGGATCAACTGAGAAATCCATAAAAAGGCATTAAATAGCATTCCCCATTTTACTAGTTTGCAGTGGGGTTGGCAATAACAATGCTGACAGCGTAGTAAGTATTCTGAAAAAGGATATGGTGAAAGAAATGGATAGGGCGAGAGAAAAAAGAATACCTGAGCATGGGACTGCTTTGTAGTCTTGTCTCACGGAGTATTTGTTGCCCATAAAGCTATAAATATTTGATTGTGAGCTCCCTGCACATTAAGTTTTTCTAGCAGCGGTGCTGTCACTCAGTTTGTCCACTTTTCCTAACCCAGCCCCCAAAGCCCCCCATGCTAATTCTGAAAATATACAACCTGGAAAAGTTGGTTGTAAAGCCTGCTGCAGTTCAGAACTTGCCAAATGCGCTCTGCTTATTCTGAGCTTTCTTTACAAAGACATTAAAAAGAATGATTTCCTCCAGACATTCCGGTAGGAGACAAAATATAACCACAATTTCAGAGAGGTTTTTACTGAATCTCTTTTGTTAAGTAAAATATTTTAACCCAGAGTATTTAGCTTCCTAGGAATCTGTGTGCAACGTCATCAAAACTAGTTTCCCAAGGATTTTGACATAAAATTTTATGTTTTCTAATAACTTATTTGTTTCTTTAGATATTAATAAAATAAAAATTCCTACACACATACACCAGATGCCCTGACAATAAATAAGTGTGCATGATGCTGTCCACCCTACGTAGCTGAGTTAAAGACAAGTAGATTCAATCAGTAAATTAAGTCAATAAGTAAAACGTCTTTGCGCTACCAAAGAAGGTACCTTGGTCTACCGCATATTTACAAAAGCATAGCTAAGGTGCGAAAATTGGCTTGCTGATCTATTTTCCATCAAATTATTTTGTAGAGGAAGGTAAGTAATTTCTTCACTAGCTCAGGTTATTATTCTTTTCTATATTAAACACTTGCACACACAGAAAATATTATGGCAAAGAATGGTCTTAGGGCTACAAAACTAAGCACTCAAAATTTAAAAAATACCCAATTAAGGTTATCCATGAAACTCCAGTTAGGCCTATTGCAAACATGATTCCAAACATTATGACACTGTCTTGTCTCATACTATACTGCCCACAGCATCTTTGCATCAGTGTATTAAATACTGCATTGCAACTTTGTTTTTGAATGCATTATTCCATACCCTAGTCACTACCCACTACCCAGCTCTTGTTCCAAAGACAGAATTACTAGTTTCTTCAATTTTCCCTATGGCACTTAAGTATCTAAGTGCTTCACAAATACTGCTTTCTTTTTAGGACCCACAGTGAAGTAAGCACTTGCTTTATCCTCATCAAACAGAAGGAGCTGAGATGCAGTCACTGAAGTCCAAAGCAGTATTTCTGAGAGCTCAAACCAAGATATTTTCATTTGTCAGAATCATAATCATGCCTTGTGTGGTACAAAGAGACCTCATCGGTAACAGCGTCCTTCGTGTCCAAAAATCAGTCTAAGCCTCTGGGTCAGGCAGTTGTTGACTGACACGCTTAGAGGCAGTGACTGTCTGTAGACAGCTGAGTCTGAGTGGTCAACCCACCCCATGCAAGGACTCCACGCAGAGACCACGAGCACTTGTTTTCCAGGGCAGCAATAGCCTGCCTCGTCCAGCAGGTCAGCTTTCCTCTTCTTCCAGCCCCTATATCACTCACTACGCATTGCCTAATTTCTGCAACACAAGAAAAGAAATCAGCTACGCAGCATTTCTTTCATTGCAGCACACTGATTCATGCCCAGAGCTCCCCTTATGCCAGGGAAGAGAAGGAGCTGAAATAAACAGGGTTATTTCACTCTAGGACCACAAAATAGGGGGGTGGAAGGGAAGTAGGGGAGTAAAACTGGCGAAGAAACTCAATTCTGGCACTTCCCAACTGTGAGGCGTAACTTTGTGCTTTCGCTGCTGTTTCAATCCTGTAATTTACTACTGCGAGAGTGAAAGCAGAACTATACCCCAGCACAGGAAACTCCATTGTGTGGCATCACGGTGACACCCCTGTGAGTCATCATCCGAGCCGCTGCCTTTGGGTTCGGCACAGACTGTGACCTCTTGAGGTAACAGAGGGACAGCAAGCAAAGCTCTTCCGCTTCCTCAGCCAACCCGAAATGTGGAGGGAGCACTTTGCCCACGAGTTTGCAGAGGAAAGGTGGGTTCGGGGATTGTGGGAGCAGCCCAGGGCTCTGTAGGAGGCTGTACTTTAATGGTCCTAGGCTCTTCCACCCATTCACCGTAACCATGACCCCATACCTCCTGTCCTCTGCCTGTCCTGCCCCCTCCCTTCCTCTCCATTTTATTCTCTACCCTTATCAGGTCCAGCTTGTGCCTCTCAGACTTTTGTAGTTTTCCTTGTCCCACGGTCCTTGCACCTTTTTCATCTTCTCTGCTGTCCTGGGTTAACCCCGGTGGGCAGCTCAGCCCCACCA
>NW_009196515.1:0-4591 GCF_000690835.1 Fulmarus glacialis | reverse complement strand
CCCCAGGACAGCAGGGCTCCATCACACATAATGGTTATTTGGGAAGACAAACGCCATAACTCCAAATGTCCCCCCTTCCTTCTTCTTCCCCCAGCTTTATATGCTGAGCATGACGTCACATGGAATGGAATATCCCTTTGGTCAGTTGGGGTCAGCTGTCCCAGCTGTGTCCCCTCCCAACCTCTTGTGCACCCCCAGCCTCCTCGCTGGTGGGGTGGGGTGGGGTGGGGAGCAGAAAAGGCCTTGACTCTGTGTCAGCTCTGCTCAGCAATAACTAAAACATCCCTGTGTTATCAACACTGGGTCACAAATCCAAAACCCAGCACCATACAAGCTACTATGAAGAAAATGACCTCTATCCCAGCCCAAACCAGTACATTAGCCCATATATTTCTCTCTCTGATCAGGGCTGCCAATGGCACATCTTCTTCCAGATTCCCACAAACACCCACTTTTTGTCCTAACCTGCTGATTTCTCACCAAGCAACTTCCTCCTCTATGTTGCCTAAGATCACTCAAGTCAGGGCACAGAAGAAAGTCTTCCTGTGTTCTGCTCGGGCCCCAGGTTGTAGACATGGACCTGAGCCTCACTTGGCTTGCAGCAGCAGAGAGCTGTGGTTGCAAAAAAAAAAGATACAGAGCAGGTTGCCCTGAGCTTCAAGCTGGGGGTACCTGGTCTGGGGGGAGGTAAGCTGTTGGAAGTCTACCTTGGCCATGAGTGAGGCTGTGAGGGTGCACTGCGCTGCCCTGCCTCACCGCTTTCCTGAAATGCTGCTTTTGTCTCAGACAGTTACTACTTTTGAAAATGTGAAGTGCACCACTCTCTCCTATATATATACACCAACATCTTCTTGCTTTCAAGAAGAGCTTTGCTGTCCACTTCTCCTGAGCAGAATCATATTAGCTATAAGCTTAAGCAGTCACTTCACCCACCACTGACATCCAGCCATCTTGAGTCTAAAATGTGGTAGATTTTTAAGGGATGGTCTTTGCACATCGGTTGTTCCCAGTGGAGATCAAGGCATCAAGTTTTGAACTTGGGGCCGTAACGTGGCGCAGGATGTGTGCAAGTCTGAGAGGAAAGTGGGACCAGGGACAGACTCTCCCAAGACACTGGCATCACTCCTAGCCCTCTTCTCCCACCAACTCTCCTCTTCCTCTCTCTTCCCTAATCTCCATCTCTTCTTAGGCTTTGTGAACCACAATTTACCTATTCTACAAACAGCACCTCACCGAACTTAATTCTATTAATAGGCAGCTTTAGATTAGGAGATCAGTTACTATTCGCTGAACTACTGCAGGAGTACCCACACACAAAAAGTACAAGTAGGAAGCTCTCAGTTGCAGAAGTATGCCTGCAGAAAAAGTCACATAGGGTTTGATTGCACTGATATTAAATTATTATGGTAGCTTGAAGTTTTATGAAGTAATAGTTATAATAATGCCATTTTAGTACTCTGTACTTAGACACATTAGACCTGCTTCGATACAGTAGGTAGTTACTATCTGGGGAAAAATAACCATCCTTCCCTGATGTGGCAAAAAACTTCTTCATATCAAAGCTACTGCCATTAGTGAATATGTAGAAATGAAAATGTAAAATCTAATAAAATATGTATAGCTAGGTACTTTTTTCAGACTTTTGCAGTACATTGCTTACTGTGAAATAATGGAATATAGTTTAGTGCTTCTCGTTTTAACAGGATAGGGAAGAATTCAGATTCTTATTCATGATTAATGTCCATCACATGCAAGTGACTTCACACTGCCAGTTGATATCACTTCAAGGATGAAGTATGAAACTAATCTGTTTGTGGGTTGTTAATTACTAAAGCAATACTGAATCTCACATGCAGCTTTAGTTCCTAAGCTATTACCTAGAGCTTATAGAACCTACTTGTATGTCAACGTAGGTATTTTTAGTGATTTACAACTTGTAAGGCATTATCTTGCACAAATTCCAGATTAAATTAATTTGAGCCGTTAATACAATAACAACTGGAGTGGGCATTAAGGTCACATGGCTGAATTGGTGAGAAAACGGAACCATTTTTTTAGGGCTATTGCTGGCTGCACATTGTTGACTGCTAGTTTTGGAATTTATTTCACCTCTTCAGTCTTACTCTATTGGATTGGCAAAGTCTTTTCACATGCAGATTTTCTAATGAATCGAGTATACTTCCTTCTGAGTGAATAGGTTGCTGTTAAATATTTCAGTCTGGGATTTGACCCATTTTGCAAATTTACAGCAAATTTTATCCCACTTTTATGTTTCCAAATATGAAAACTCCATCACTCTTTTCAATGAAAACCAGGAAAAGCATCACTCTACGATCATCGTGTTCTGTTCCTGCCCTACCAGCTCGGTGCCCATGAACTCTGGCAATTAGGCAGGATTAGCTGAACAAGGCAGATTCATCATTAGCTCAGAATTTCTTTGATTCTGGAGATGTAGGTCAGACCAAGTTTTACAAAATGAGGTTTTGTGGTTTCATTTAATTTTTCATTATACCCTCTAAAAAAAAGAAAAAAGGTTTAAAAGGAAAAAGGTGTTACTGGTGTAAACAAGGGCAGGAAAGATGGACTGATGGATTTAGAGAGGAATAAAAGATGAGCGTGTTTGGCAAAGCACTCGCACAAGAAGAGCTCTGCTAGGGACGATGAGAGATTTCTGTAGAGCCAGCGCTGGGAGAATCCCTGCACAGAAGAGAGATGGGTGGGGGCAGAAGTGTTTGAGGGAAGATCTAAAATAGATGAAAAAAGGTGAAACATGCAAATGGCCTTGGGAATGCAACCTGCTACAGATTATAGCAGCCCTGCTGCAGAAGCAAAGCCACCACGGCCTGCATTAAGTTCCCAGACTCCCTGCAGGGATTAGAGGGAAAGAACCAATGCACAGGAGAAGATTCAGGGAGTGCTCAGCAAGGACCAGTTTAATGTGGACATTGGGGGAAAAGTATGAAGAGGTGACAACCAGGCTTGCTGCTGGGAAAGCTGTTCACCTATACAAGCTTTGTCTGGTGCCATGCCTGTTCCCACTTGTCTGGAAGGCAAGCAAATGAGGACCACGTGGTCGCTGTGGTCACCAGACATCGCTGTGGTCAGCCCTGGGATCATGCCTTATACCCTGCCAGCCTCCAGGCTTTATCTACTTCATTCTCAGATGCTGAAAGGTATCCCCATTGCGAGGGAAGTCAATGGAGTGCTCCGAGCCTGCCTGCAGCAAGGGCTGTGCTGGCAGGGCCATCCATGATGGTCAAGCTGTTCTTCGAGATACAGGGGACAGGGGATAGCTTCTCTCCATCCCTGCACAGCTTCCCACCTTGCACAGAATGAATGACCGCCACTTGGTGCAGAAGAAAACAACATGCATGAGCAAGCGTGTCCCTCATCTCTTACTCTCCCTGGAGAGGGGAAAGCTACATCCCAAATCTTGGCGCCAGTGATGCTGGCTTCAGGATAGTGAAGTTGTCAGGGGATCTAAGGCTGGTGCCCAGGCCTGCGCACCCCAGCCATCGGGAAACAGACTTGGGACCCTACTGCACAGATCCCAAGGGAGCAGGAACTATATTGGACATAAATGTTGAAGCCAAGGAGATAACAGGCATGTCCAAGAACTGGGAAAACAGTTTTCAACACCATAGCCTTTAGGTAGAAGCTGAGCAGGGGTTTAGGGGACTGTGACTTGGGAGGAGTGAGACACAATCCTTTTGTGTTTCTAGTTCCAGCAATGACTCTAGTGGTGGCTTGGCTTTCTGCCTAGTCTTTAAAGCTGACCTTGTCTCCTGTGCTGAAATCCATGTTACCCAGCTGGGTACTGGTTTTTTAGGGTGTTTTCTCTAACCAGTTATTGCCCACATGCAGTTCTCCTCAACTTTTAAAATATTAGCAGACCGCAGTTTAGGATTGAAGCTTTACACAGGACTAAGCTTGAATATGGACTATTTGATTGAAAACTGTCACACAAGAGCTTTGAATGGTTTAAAATACAGTACGATATTTTCTAGTTCCTTTCTTTAGCCTCTAGCCCTAATTTTTTATTTTATCACACCAGTTTTAAAACTAGTGAAATAGAGACTACAGAGAAGGTATAACAGGTCCCAAATTAACATTTAGTGGAAAATTAAATGCGAAAACTTTCCGCATTTTGAACAGTTTGGCAAGTGGTCTAGAAAAAGGAATACAGTGCAGAGGCATCCAGCCCAAGTTCATCAGTTCAGATGCAAGAAGTTAACAGAAGTTATTGCCAGCAAATGCCTGCTTGGCAGTCTGCGGAGGAGTGCTGCTAATAACTTTACCCTATGTAAGTACTTGTGGTTGCTGATTTCCCCTTCACAGGTGCTGCTACAGCGGGGGACAATACTCAGTCTTCCAGTCTGGTGGTACTCCAGCTGCTGAACAGACGACCTCGTTTTCAGCGGGCTGAGCATACACAGCTCCGAAGTTTAAATACGTGCCTCTGCAGGCCACCCTGCAAGCGGAGGCCAAGGCTCATTGTGTCGCAGCAGTGACCGGGGGCGGCTCGACCAGCGAGGGCTGTCGGCTGCCAGGCGTCCTCATTGTCACCCCTTGCGGGGGGCTGGGGCCCGCT
>NW_009196514.1:5430-5728 GCF_000690835.1 Fulmarus glacialis | reverse complement strand
TCCCTGCAGGTTCTGCCTCCACCCTGAGCTGTCTGAGGACCTGGTGGGCACGCACCCGCCTGGGGCACACAGCCTGGTCGCTGTGTCTGTAGGTGAGGTGGGGGGAGTGGGCTGCCCCCTGTTCTGCCCCGTGGGGGGTCTCCAGGGGCTCCTCGGTGCCTGACACCAGCCCCTCGAGCCACGTCGTGGGCAGCGATGTCTCAGGCACCCCAGACAATCGCCCTATTCTTGGCAAAGGACAGTGGCTCCTTTCTGTCCCACGGCACCCGCAGCGAGGAGGTACTGGGCACCAGGCTGC
>NW_009196514.1:4621-5239 GCF_000690835.1 Fulmarus glacialis | reverse complement strand
GTCCTCATGAGGCAGCCAGGGCTTGGAGCATCCCAAAAGTGCCCATGATGGGGGTCGATGCAGAACCCCCCAAAGCCTCGAGCTAAACCTGCCAATGTGGAGGCCAGGAGCTTTGAGTCCTCTGGCTGTGTGAAGCCTTTCCTCCCCCCTCCCCTTGTCACCTTCTTGCAGATCTGTCACCAGCCCTGTGGTCAGTGCTAACAGGCTTCACGGCATGGCTGCAACTCAGCAAGGAGGTTTGAGCGTCTAAAATATCAACGTGGTGCAACGCAGCAAGGAGGTTTGAGCGTCTAAAATATCAACGTGGGGCTGGTTTGGTGGCAGCGAATCCTGCAGCTCTTAAGGGCTCCAGGCTGAAAGGACGTGGGGTGGGATCTGATCCCAGGACGGTAACATGGGTGAGGGTCCGTGCGCTGCCTTCGCTCTCACCCTTCTCTGGGAACAGATCCAAGTGATCCGTTAGTTAGTGCTTCTCCCTAGGAGCACGTCCTACAAAGTGATTGCAGGAGGGACCCAAAACACAGCAATTCCCTTCTCCTGCTGTGTGTGATCCTGCTCTGTGCCTGACTCACTACCCACCCAGGACTTGGGCTGAGCTGTGGCCATCACTTCCCCAGA
>NW_009196514.1:4065-4593 GCF_000690835.1 Fulmarus glacialis | reverse complement strand
GGGGGTCCCTTGGCACAGCCCTTCCTGGCCCCGCTTCTTTGCTCACAGCCCCTCTGTTCCCAGGTTATTTCCTTGAAGACTTTGTGGACATGTTGTGCAATCAGAAACTTCACCAGTCCTGGGAGCTGCTCTTCCATCACTCTGTGGTGAGTCCACTGGCCAGTCTCCAAGGGACAGACCCTGGCACTTGTGCCACCGGGGAGGCTGGGGCTGGGGGACCTGCTGTTGCTAGTATGGGTGTTTGCTGCCTGCTACGAAATCTGATTTTTATGCCTGGAGAGAGGAGCCCGGCAGCCCAGACAGCAGGGCTCGGAGCTCCTCTTGGTCCTGTGGGACTTCTGTACTCTTCCAGGGTCTGCAGAAAGGCACCCAAAGATAGGGTAGGAAAAAACCCCAAGTGTGCAGAGAGTAGGGGGGCAGAAAGCTGGGCCAGGGGGCTGATCCCTAACTCGCTGGACAGGCAGCGAGTGACCCAGGCATCCCCGCTGGCACAGGCGAGCAGCTCCGCCCCCGCCGCCGCCTCACCAC
>NW_009196514.1:1352-3958 GCF_000690835.1 Fulmarus glacialis | reverse complement strand
GCAGGAGCTCCACATCAGTGCCCTCTGCCTCCCTTGCTCCTGGCTGCACCCAGCGTGGGTTTCTCTTTGATCGCCTCCGATGTCCGGATGCCGAAGCGTTGTGGATGCTGCAGGGCAGGGGGTGGCACAGCCTGGAGCTGAGCAGCAGAGATGCTGTGGGGTGCAAGGGAGGCACAGGGGTCTGCTGGGCCTGGGGATGGGGGACAGGGACAGCGCTGGGATCTACCTGGGATGAGGCAGGGGAGGCAGTGGTCAGACCTGCTGTCTTGCAGAGCCCAGCGAGCCCTGCAGCTCTGCCGGCCACTGCTCGCAAGTCAAAAGGTCATCTCCACAATAGAGCTAATTCAGGCCAAGACAGTGACTTAACGAGCAGGGAGCAGATAATCTCATTAAAGAGTCAATACAGAGAACAGCATTAATGGCATAAACTGAAGAAAGGACAGAGTGTACTAAAGCGCAGGCAGGCATAGCCTGTCCCCCGACCCGGCAGGGAGGGTGCGGGGCAGGAATCGCACCCACTCTGCCTGCAGCAGCCCCGTCCTCTGCAGCCAGCAGCCCCAGGGTGCTTCATGCCAGGCTCAGAGCATCCCACGGGGCTCTCTAATGCACTGAAGCCACTTAATCCCTGCAGCGTGCCTGCCCTGGGGAGAATCCCTGAGGCAGCAGCAACCATAGCCCCAGGCTACACGCCTCCCTTTCTGGCCCATTCAGCTGTTCACTGTGTGCGGAAAAACTTGCTGGGCCACAACCAACTGCATTCCCCAGGCCACAAAAGCAGGGTTAGGTTTGGCTGCTCTGTCTCCTCTGCCAACCTGGAGTTCACAGAAGTGTTTCTCTTTCCTCTCACTGGAAAAAAAAAAACCCGCTCAGGTTTCATGCAACGGTGGAGAGGCTTTATCTCGTGCCCAATGCTGCAGCGCTGGCTGGAGGCTGCAATGCTGCAGAGATATGTGTGGGGTGATGATCAGCGGTTTGGCACTGGCATGATAACCGCTTCCGCCTCTGCTCCACGCTGTGCCCGAGCATGGAGGGCTCCGTCTTGCAGCAGCTGAGAGCAACCAGCTCCCAAGCTCAGCCTCTCTTCTTTCTTCCCAGGTGATTGTCTGCTTTGGCATTGCAGTGCTGCTCCATCAGTATGTTGGGTTTGCCCTCGTGGCTTTACTGGTGGAGATTAACTCCATCTTCCTCCACCTGCGGCAGATCCTGCTCATGGCCAACCTGGTGCACACCACCTGCTACCGCCTCAACAGTATCATCAACCTGGGCACCTACGTGGTGTTTCGCATTGCCACGCTGGCCTGGATGACTCACTGGCTCTTCCTCAATCGGGAGAACATGCCCTCGGCAACGTATGCTGTAGGCACGGTGGGCATGGCAATCATGACGCCCATGAACATCATCCTCTTCTACCGCCTGCTGCGTAGTGACTTCTTCAAGTCCAGCTGGGACATGCAGCGGGAGAAGGAGCAATAGCCCCCTTCCCCGCAGGGTCCAGGGGATGAGCAGCCCTGAGCCTGTGGAGGAGGACAGCAAAGCACCGTGGAAAGTGAACGTGGCTGTTTCAATACCTTGCGTGGAGGGTCCACACTAACAGAGCATCCGGGCTTTTCTTGTGGCTGCAGATCCTGGGCTCTGCACAGCAGAGAAGGTGCTCACGGACCAGACACTGGGGCTCTGCTCCCCTGGCACCTTTGCATGAGGTGGTTGGACGACCGGGAGCTGCTCAGAGAAGCCTCAACAGCTCTCACAGCTCCCCGAGGCATCGCTGAGATGAGAAGGGAGCAGAAGAGCACTTTTCCCCACTGCTCTTCCGGACATCCAAACACCACAGTGTTGTTTCTAGCCTCTTCAGTACTGCAGCCCGCAGCGTCCCATCGGCCAGGGGACACTGTGCTCAGCCTTGCGTTCTCTGTGGCGCTTTCCATGGGAGCACCACCAGGCAAGAGAGGCTCCAAGGCTTCGCCCTCGAGGCCGGGGCCAGTAAAAGCCAAATCCTGCACTCATGAGTCCTCCTTGAGGAGATTGTCCCAGGTGGGTGATGGAGGGAGAGGCTGAGAGCTGTCTGGGTGGGATGCTGCTCGCTGTGGGGTCCAGGTCAGGCACAGAGCCCTGGGCAGCTGGTGCTGCGGTGCTGTGCTCAGGGACAGGCGGCCAACTTCTCCTGACAACTGGAGCTTTTTTTGTGTTGTTTTGTTCCCAGATATGTTAAGTGCCCATAAATGAGCGTGGGAGAGCGTGAGTCACTGGCCGGGATGATGCTATGTGATGGTCACTTCCCACAGATGTGGCGTTTTCAGGCATAGGCATCTATTAGGATTTAGGCATCTATTAGGAATGAAAAGTTCTGCTGCAGAGCCCAGGGTAATGCTCTTACCCAGCAGTAAGAGCTCTTACTAACACGAGCTTTTAATAAATGGCTTCAAATGAAACGGCTTGAGGGGAAGGGGCTTAGAGGGAAAAAGGGACTCAGCATCCCAGCCTGCTCCAGGGGTGTCACTGCTTAGCACAGTGCTTCTTATCTTATGTCTCCTCGCTGCGGAGTGAAAATACACTGTGCCCTGGCGCAGTCTACCTCTCTTGGGTTTTTTTTCCCCGCTCCTTTCTAC
>NW_009196514.1:649-1310 GCF_000690835.1 Fulmarus glacialis | reverse complement strand
CCTAGGCAAGGGGAGGCTGCGCTTTCCTTGGGGCTGGCAACTGGGAGGCTAAATGACGGCAGGAGTGGTGCCAGGCTGTGCTGTGGCTCTGCCTTTAGCCCTGCTGTACTAAGCCGCTTGTGACCTGCGGGGTTAGGAAAGTGCTGGCTGTGAAATAGGGCAGGCTGCAGGCAGAGCACCCAGCACGTGGCTTCGCTGCTCTCATTCCTGATGCTGGACGCCAGCTTGCAGCAAAGCTAGGATCCTTGTGGTTCGCTCTGCCTGTCCCTGGGGGCTTCCTAGGACAAGGAATCGGAATTTTTTTTTTTTTTTACTCCACATTTCCTTTTCCCCACTGATTCCGACACACTGAACTGTTCCCCAGCAGCCCAGCACCATGTATAAAAGCAAGATCATCCCACTCGGGGTTACGTGTACCAGTTTTGAGAAATCCACTGGATCTGTTGTGCTTTCTGTGTGGCAAATAACCTTTAACTCAAAATCTCTCATTTGGTTTGAAAAAGGGGGGGACAGGCTGAAACAACGCGCTGCTCGGAGTGGGCGGCATTTGTTTCCAGGAGGAAAATAAGGGAGCAGACACATTTCTGCCTGGACAGGGAAAGACGAGCGATGCATGTGGGCAGTGGGAGGCTGGCGACGACTCATGGCCAAAGCTGCTTAC
>NW_009196514.1:335-567 GCF_000690835.1 Fulmarus glacialis | reverse complement strand
TGTGCCCGTGTGCTGCCCGCGGCTCCCAGCCGGCGCGGAGCTGGCAGCCAGGGCTTTCTCTTTGGTTTGACCCATGTACACCCAGTTTTTCAGGAGCTGCTCCGCTGATCCCTGCCCTTAGCACAGCCTCTGCACCCACTCAGCAATGCTGGCTCTGTCCTCCAGCCTCTGCCCACACCAGGGACGTTTCTCAAGGCCGGGATTGCTCTACCGGCTTACTGCCGTCCCGTGG
>NW_009196514.1:0-204 GCF_000690835.1 Fulmarus glacialis | reverse complement strand
CGGCTTTGCAGCTCACTGTGGCCGGACACGGGAGTACCCTGTGCTTGTCCCTGCTGATGAAAAATGCCACAGCCTTGGCTTGAAGGGCTTTGGGAAAGGACCTGCCCCTCTAATCCTCCTGTACAGGGGTTCACGGGGCTAGAGGGAGCATTTCTATCCGAAAATTAGTTGCAAGGGAGCTACACCCCAGCCTGCCACCCGCCC